>NW_028270143.1:85366922-85530047 GCF_037043375.1 Chiloscyllium plagiosum
GATCACACAGCATTGCCCTTTGATGTGAAGGGCAGTGCTTGTCACTGGCCACTCGGGTGTTTTCCTATCTTCCTGGTGGTGGAAAGAAAAAAAAGAAAAAAAAAGGAGCGTTCCCTTACTTCCCACGGGAGCCTGTGCCCCATAACCTGAGCCGCATCCGGAATTTTGATTTTGTCCCTTTTAAGGATGTAAAAAGGCAGACCCTGTATAGACTGCTGCTGCACACCGTCCACCTCTTCTCCCTCATCCACCATCCGGACACGCCTTGGCGTGCCCATTTGCCACCGGGCGGTGGGGATCCCCAGTGGAGGGCTCTCTACGCGGGAGTCCTCCCCCTTTCTCTCGGGGATCTGGGGTGGAGGGTGCTGTACGCAGCGGTCCCCTGCAACTGCAGATTGCGGTGGCTCACGGACCTTCAGCTCAACCGCTTGTTCTGTGGCGCTGTGGAGTCCGTGGACCACGTGTATATTGGGTGTGGGCGTTTGCACTCCCTTTTTGATTTTCTTAAAAACCTCCTCCTCTGCTTTTGGTTGCACTTCAGTCCCCCGCTCCTGATCTTCGGGCACCCGGTACGGAGAAGGGAGGGCCGATCTGAAGACCTCCTCGTGTCTGCTCCTGGGCCTGTCCAAACTGGGCATAAACAGGTCCAGGCAGTGGGCCGTGGAGGGGGTCGTTAGGGCCTTCTGCCTGCCCCTCTTCCGCAGTTACGTTAGGGCCCAGGTGTCCTTGGAGAAGGAGCACGCAGTCTCTACTAACACCCTGGAGTTATTCAGGGAGAGGTGGACGCCGCAGGGAGTGGAGTGCATTATTTCCCCCTCCAACTCTATTTTGATTTAGTCCCTGCCCTCCCCTTCACTGTTTGATCACACAGCATTGCCTTTTGTGAAGGGCACTGCTTGTCACTGGCCACTCGGGTGTTTTCTTTTCTTCCTGGTGGTGGAAATTGAATAAAGATTCGTGCACCTTGTGACTTTCACTGTGTCTCACACCTGCACACACACAACATGGGTGCTGGGGAAAAAATAAGCACTAAAAAAAATTAAGAAAAATAAAATAGGGGTGTCCCCAGCCAATTCTATTTTGATTTACCCTCTGCCCTGCCCTTCACTGTTTGATTACGCAGCATTGCCCTTTGATGTGAAGGGCACTGCTTGTCACTGGCCACTCGGGTGTTTCATTTCTTCATGGGGTGGAAATTTGAATAAAGATTCGTGCACCTTGTGTCTTTCACTGTGTCTCACACCTGCACTCACACACAACATGGGTGCGAGGGAAAAATTAAGCACTACCGCAGTTAGGCGGTAGGAAAAAAAAATAGAAAAAATAAACTGGAGTGTCAGAGTTTCTGTTCATCCTGAGAGCTGGTTCTGAGGAAACTGGATCAGTGTCAAGCACTATTCATGTCATTAAAGAGTGACTTAGTGACAGGATACTAGTCTTTGTGGAGTTATTTCAGGTTTGAAGTTCTTAAAAAAAAAAGATAAATAGGAGTGTCCCCGTCCAATTCTATTTTGATTTGACTCCTGCTCTGCCCTTCACTGTTTGATCACGTAGCATTGCCCTTTGGTGTAAAGGGCACTGCTTGTCCCTGGCCACTCGGGTGTTTCCTTTCTTCCTGGTGGTGGAAACTGAATAAAGATTCGTGCACCTTGTGTCCTTCACTGTGTCTCACACCTGCACACACACATGGATGCTGGGGAAAAAAATAAGCACTACCGCAGTCAGGCAGTAGTTAAAAAAAAGAAAAATAAAGTAAACAGAAGCTGCTACCACAGTTAGAGGGTAGGTTGGGGTATTAATAAAAAAAAGAACAGGAGTGTCAGACATCCTGTTCAAAAAAAAAATAGTGTCAGAGGTTTTGTTCACTCTGAGAACTGGCTGTAAGGAAGCTGGATTTCCATATGTAAATAAAGCATGATGGCATACCGGCCTCTGTGCTGTTTGTGAAGGAAAGATCTCTGATGCTTGAAGTGAGGCGAGATAGTGAAAATCTTTGAATTGTTTGTTTGCATTCTTTGTCAAGGTCAGACAAAATTTTGTGCAAGTATTTTACCCTTTTGTGAAGAAAGTATTCTGTGGCCAGTTCTGAATGCGGTGTTGACAGTGGTGTAAAGTTGATGATGTTTTTGAGAAGCAAAAGGTGCGAGATTTATGCTGCATGGTGTGCTTTTGTTATGACCATTAAAAATAGGCCAGTACGACGTGTTTATCCTGTTTGTGCTTTGCTAAGCTTTTATGTAACCACATACACCCATAAAACACTGTTCTGCTGTGACTTGATGGCCCATATTATTTTACATAATCTGAGTATTTGGACTCAAAGATTTGAAAGCCGCTTCAGAAAAGAGAAAAATTCTTTCTTTTATTATTGGTTGCAAACTACTTCAAATGTTCTTAATTTTGTTTCAAACCTATTTCCAAATCCCTTTCCCTTCTAAATGATTGATGCTTAGCGAATGAAACCAGCTCCTATGAGCAAACACATTGCAAGTAATATTTTTCATCTATGTGGGGTGGCTGGGCCCACTTCCTTTCTGGGACCAAAGGTTTATTTGCTTTTGACTTTTCTTTTCTCCCTCTCCTGGTCTCTTGACAGATGTATCCCAAACCATCTCCCATCAAACATTAACAGAGATTGTATGTTTTAATCATTATTATGAGAAGTAACTCTTCTATCTACAAGGTTCAAACTGCAAAGAAGGAATAAAATAGTTTATGTGCATTTAATGAAGAATATTGAGATAGTTAAAAAGTAGAACTGAGGAGTCCCACACTAACTTTTAAGGAATTGCATATTATAATATTTTAAGAAAGAAATATTCAAATTGCATAATAGCAATGTTCTCATAAAATTTGGAACTGAAGAATTATACGTTGTAAAATAACTCACAGGTGTTTTAACTTTTTTTTGCACTGAATTGCCATTCTTAATATACTGTTTATCATCCCTTGATTCTGCTTATTTTGTTCACTCATGAGACATGGTCATCATTGGCTTGGCCAGCATTTATTACCCATCCCAAGTTGCTCTTGAGAAGGTGGTGTGAGTTACCTTTTTGAACCACTGCAGTCCATGTAATGTAGGTAATGCAATAAGAGAGGGAATTCCAGAATTGTGATTCAACAACACTGAAGGAACAATGATATATTTCCAAATCAGAATGGTGAGGTGCTTAAAGGGAAAGTTGCTGGTGGTGGTATTCCCATACATGTGTCTGTAGTCATGGGTTTGGAATTGCAATCAAACTCCTGACTTGTGCTTTGTAAATAGTGGGCAGACTTTTGGGAGTCAGAAGTGAGTGACTTGCTGTGCTATCCAGAGCCTCTAACCTGCTTTTGTACCAAATATATTTATATGGTTAGACCAATTCAGTTTCTCCTAAATGTTAATCCCCAGGATGTTGATGGTGGGGGATTCAGTGATGGTAATGCCATTGAATGTCAAGGAGTTTAAATAGTCTCTCATTGAAAATAATCATTGCCCAGCATTTCTATGGCGAGAATGTTATTTGCCACTTGTCTGCCCAAGCCTGGATATTGTCCAGGTTTTACTGCATTTGGACATGGAACATAGAACAGTATAGCACAGTAAAGGCCCTTCATTCCACGATGTTGTGCCTAGCATTTGTCTTAATTTAAGATCAACCTAACCGACACACCCTCAATTTACTGCTGTCCATGTGCTTGTCCAGCAGTCGTTTAAATGTCTCTAATGTCTCTGACTCTACCACCACCACTGGCAGTGCATTCCCATGCACCCACCACTCTCTGTGTAAAGAACCTACTCTGACATCTCCCCTATAATTTCCTCCAATCACCATAAAGTTATGACCCCTCATGACAACCATTTCTGCCCTGGGGAAAAGTCTCTGGCTAACTACTCTATCCATGCCTTTCATTACCTTGTACACTTCTATCAAACCAATCCTCTTCCTTCTTCTCTCCAGTGTGAAAAGCCTGAGCTCACTCAACCTATCTTCATAAGGCAAGCCATCCAATCCAGGCAGCATCCTGGTAAATCACCTCTGCACCCTCTCTAAAGCATCTATGTACTTCCTATAATAAGGCAACCAAAACTGGACACAATATTCCAAGTGTGGTCTAACCAGGGTTTTACAGAACTACAGCAAAACTTCACGGTTCTTAAACTTAATACCTAAAAGCAAACACACCATACGCCTTCTGAACAACCGTATCAACTTGGGTGGCAACTTTGAGGGATCTATGTATATGGACCCCAAGATCCTGCTGTTCCTTCACACAGCCAAGAATCGCATTTCACCAGATTGAACTTCATCTGCCACTTCTCAGCCCAGCTCTGCATCCTGTCTATGTCATGTTGTAGCCTGCAACAGCCCTTGATACTATCTGCAACACCACCGATCTTTGTGTCATTGGCAAACTTAACCACTCTTCAACCTCTTTATCCAAGTCATGTATAAAACTACAAAGAACAGAGGCTCAAGAATAGATCCCTCCAGGACACCACTGGTCACTGACCTCCAGGTGGAATACTTTCCATTCACTACTACTTACTGTCTTCTTTCAGCCAGCCAATTCTGTATCCAGTCAAATTTCCCTATATCCCAGACCTCCTAACTTTCTGAATGAGCCTACCGTGGGGAACCTTATCAAATGCCTTACTGAAATCCATATACACTACATCCACTGCTCAATATTCATCAACTTGTCTCGTCACATCCTCAATAAGGCTTGTGAGGCATGACCTGCCCCTCACAAAGCTGTGCCCCTCACATCTTTAATCAAACTATGCTTTTCCAAATAAGCATAAATCCTATCTCTCAGAATCCTTTCCAGTACTTTGCTTATCATAGACATAGACATATTCCCTTTCTTGAACAGAGGAACAACATTCGCCTCCCTCCAATCATCCGGTACTACTCCCGTGGAGAGTGAGCATGCAAAGATCATCGCCAGAGGCACAGCAATCTCATTCCTCGCTTCCCGTAGTAACCTTGGATAAATCTGGTCCGGCCCTGGGGATTTATCTATCTTGATGCCTCCCAGAATTTCCAGCTACTTCCTGAATATCAATCTGTTCAAGCCTATTAACCAGGTCCATAGTACTCTCACTATCAACAAGGTCCCTCTCTCTAGTGAGTACTGAAGCCATAAACTCATTTAGGGCCTCTCCTACCTCTTCAGACTCCAGGCACAAGTTCCCTCCACTATCCCTGATCATTCTCTTATTCCTCATGTGCATGTAGAATGCCTTTGGGTTTTCCCTAATCTTCCCACCAAAGCTTTTTCGTGCCCCGCCGAGCTCTCCTCAGTCCATTTTTGAGTTCTTTCCTAGCTACCCTGTAATCCTCTAAAGCTGTAATACTTGCTTCCTCAACCTTAAGTAAGCTTCCTGCTTCCTTTTGACAAGAAGCTGCTCTGCTCTTGTCATCCAAGGCTCCTTCATCTTACCATTCCTTGCCTGTCTCAGTGGGACACATTTATGGAACACTTGCAAAAAGTGCTCCTTAAACAGCCTCCACATTTCTGTTGTGCCTTTCCTGTAGGACAATTGTTCCCAATTTATACTCCACAGCTCCTGTCTAATAGCAGTATCATTTCCACTCTCCTAATTAAATGTCTTTCCATACTGTCTGTTCCTGTCCTTCTCCATGGCTACCTTTGAGCCAGTTCTGTATCCAAGTGGCTAGTTCTCCCTGTATTCCGTGAGATCTAACCTTGCTAATCAGTGTCCCATGGGGAACCTTGTCGAATGCCTTACTGAAGTCCATATAGATCACATCTACTGCTCTGCCCTCATCAATCCTCTTTGTTACTTCCTCAAAAAGCTCAATCAAGTTTGGGAGACATGATTTCCCACGCATGAGGCCATGTTGACTATCCCTAATCAGTCCTTGCCTTTCCAAATACATATACATCCTGTCCCTCAGGATTTCCTCCAACAACTTGCCCACCACCGACATCAGGCTCACTGGTCTATAGTTCCCTGGATTGTCCTTACCACCCTTCTTAAACAGTGGCACCACATTAGCCAACCTCCAGTCTTCCAGCACCTCACCTGTGACTATCGATGATACAAATATCTCATCAAGAGGCCCAGCAAGCACTTCTCTATCTTCCTACAGAGTTTCTCGGGTACACGCCTAGGGATTTATCCACTTTTATGCGTTTCAAGACATCCAGCACTTCCTCCTCTGTAATATGGACATTTTGCAAGATGTCACCATCTATTTCCCTATATTCTATATCTTCCATATCCTTTTCCACAGTAAATACTGATGCAAAATACTCATTTAGTATCTCCCCATTTTCTTTGGCTCCACACAAAGGCCACCTTGCTGATCTTTGAGGGGCCCTATTCTCTCCCTAGTTACCCTTTTGTCCTTAACGTACTTGTAAAAACTCTTTGGATTCTCCTTAATTCTATTTGCTAAAGGGAGAAAACAGAGGATGGTGGTGGAGGGTTGTTTTTCAGACTGGAGGCCTGTGACCAGTGGAGTGCCACAGGGATCGGTGCTGGGCCCTCTACTTTTTGTCATTTACATAAATGATTTGGATGCAAGCATAAGAGGCACAATTAGTAAACTGAACAGGCTGGAGCTGTTTTCCTTGGAGCGTTGGAGGCTGAGGGGTGACCTTATAGAGGTTTACAAAATTATGAGGGGCATGGATAGGGTAAATAGGCAAAGTCTTTTCCCTGGGGTGGGGGAGTCCAGAACTAGAAGGCATAGGTTTAGGGTGAGAGGGGAAAGATACAAAAGAGACCTACGGGGCAACGTTTTCACACAGAGGGTGGTACGTGTATGGAATGAGCTGCCAGAGGAAGTGGTGGAGGCTGGTACAATTGCAACATTTGAGGCATTTGGATGGGTATATGAATAGGAAGGGTTTGGAGGGATATGGGCCGGGTGCTGGCAGGTGAGACTAGATTGGGTTGGGATATCTGTTCGGCATGGACGGGTTGGACCTGTTTCCATGCTGTACATCTCTATGACTCTATGGCTATGGTAAAAGTGAGGCAGGTGTCATTGAAATGCTCTCCCACTGAGAGATCTGATACTTGCCCTGCCTCGTTGTCTAGCACCAAATACAATATGGCCTCCCCCCTAGTTGGCCTATCCACATATTGAGTCAGGAATCCCTCCTTGACACACCTGACAAAATCGGCTCTATCTAGACCATCTGCGCTAAGGAGGTTCCAATCAATATTGGAGAAGTTGAATCACCCATAACAACAACTCTGTTATATCTGCACCTTTCCAAGATCTGCGGTCCAATCTGTTCTTCCATCTCTCTGCTACTATTGGGGGGAGGGGTCTATAGAAAGCACCCAATAAAATGACTGCTCCTTTCCTGTTACTGACTTGCACCCGTACTGACTCAGTAGACAAAGCCTCCTCAACAACCTTCTTTTCTGCAGCTGTCATACACTCTCTAGTTAACAATGCTACTCCCCCTCCTCTTTTACACCCCCTCCCTGTTCTTTTTAAAAGATCTAAACTCTGGAACATCCATTTCCTGCCCCTGTGAAATCCATGGATTGCTCCCGTATGTGAGGAGTCACAATGGTTCTTGACATTGTGCAGTCATCAGTGAACATCACCACTTCTGACCTTATGATGGAGGGATCTCATTAATGAAGCAAATGAAGGTTATTGGGCCTAGGATATTGTTGATCAAAATCAGGAAGGTCAAGTATGTTTAGTATTTATATTGCGCATATTTTGCTATTCATGATAGAATGGCATTTTTGAAAATCTGAACCTAAAATTCCTGGTTAGGAGATAGGTGGTAATGTGGCCTTATCGCTCTGTGGGGTAGGAATGGGTCTCTACACTGTTCTCTCAGCACCCAGGCAGCAGTTTAGAAACGTTATTGGTTGTTCCTTGATTATGACAGGAGTTTTGCCAGCTTGGCTCTCTTCAAACTTGCAAACCCCTCATCTCTTGAACTTAGTATTGTTCTGGACCCTTCAAAAGACTCACACAAGGTGCAGAAGAAATTATTTTCAGTGTGATTAGCTTGTCTTCTCAGTTGAGGTGTGATTTCCTTTGAAGAAATGAGCTATTTTCTTTATTTGAATGTTAATATGATAAAAATCTCTGATTGTCTCCATCAGAAGGTCAGAAGTTTGATACTATCTTCAGTCAGCTCATCAGGACAATTGTCTCTGGAGTAGAGGATTGCTGCTTTAATTTTAGCAAATCCCCATTCTCTGGATTTGGGATGAGGTCAGCAGCATATTCAAGTAGTGGACAGAAATTCCATCACACTGTACTTTTGATGACAGAAGGAAGCTAGCAATTATGGACATTTATATCTTATTAACAATTATGATATGTTCAGATACAGAAAAGAAGAAAGCATCAAATTAATGTGGTGTCAGGTGCCTTAGATTTTAACAAAAATAGACATAATTTAGTGAAACAGTTCATTCAGAAATTTGCTGCAAGTTAGACACTGCAAGAAACAATAACGCCAATGGCTAGCTATACACCTCTTCTGAATTTGACGATCAAAGACTAATTAAACCATTACTTTTAGTAAAGCTCCATGAATTATATTATAATGGATATTCTGCTATCAATCTTGTGAAACTTTAGATTCTTCCTCAGTTTGCTCAATCGGTGATTTTAAATGACTCTATTAGGAAACATCCACTAACTTATCTGAATCTGCACCATCAATTGTTACTTCAGTTTATGTATAATACACAGATGAAGTCTTTCTTCTACTAATTTCTAAATATGTTTCTGAGTGTCTTAAGTTATAAAACTTAATTTTTGGAGGATATAGTCAATTGAAGACCAGGACCTCATCTCCAGAAAGATTGTATGGTGGTCATTCCTGCTAATATGGTTATATGGCAACAGGTAGATTAGATCAAGTATGTTGTTCATTATTTTTCACTCAAAACCTACTACAGATCCAGTCAAGCAGACCTTGGACAGCTAAGTCAGTAGTGATGCTACTGAGCCACACTCGGTGATCAACATTGAAGTATTTCACTCATAACACATTTTGTGCCTGTGCCATCCTCAATGCTAATTCCAATTGGTGTTAAAATCGAAGAATACTGATTCATCAACTGATAGAGATATGAGTTTATGATGAGGCTGCTCCTTTAACAAGGTTATTCCATCCTTGTTTTTTTTCATGAAGGGTCATAAAGGCAGAGATGCTGAAATGTCTGAACTGGCAACATTAATACTGGCTATCAGATGCTGTCTAAGTTGTTATGGAGAAAATCATCAGTCTCAGAGTCCGAGTCGGGGTTCAATGATAGAGTTTATTGCACAAGGAAATGCTGGAGCTCTGGGGAGAGAAAGACACCAACAGCATAGTGGTCAGGTGTGATTCTTTTCTTGACCTGGAGCAAATGTATAGATACTTTTATACATCTTGTGATAAAATAGGTCAGTGATGAGATTATTGTCTTTGGAACATGGTTTTTTTATGATAATCATTGCAGAATTGTTGATAGTTTTGATACATATTGTGGTGCAGTGGCTATTGTACATGTCAAGTGGCCAACTGATGGCTCAGCGGCCATCTTGTGTGTCCGTGTCACCCAGCCCCGTGCCATCTCCCACTTCAAAGTCAACAATCGGAAAAGGCTTTCAGGTTTTGTTTTTAACACTGAGAGGGGAATGGGCTTTTTTCTGGTTTTGGGTTAGTTTTAGCTGGGGACCCAAGACAACGGCTCCATGCTGATCCCCTCTCTTTCTCTGTCATCTCTCTCCTGTAAAAACCTATGTTTGAATTTACCTTTTTGCCAAGGAGTATATTTATGGGATGTTGCAGGAAATCTGAACAATTCTTTGTTAAGTTAGGTTTTCGTGTCAGTTGGATTTTCAAATAGTTATATTATTCTAAATTTGGTTTTCTTTTGTTCATGTGTAAATAAATTCTGTTTTGTTTAAAAAAAAACAAGAACAGAAAAACCTTTTTAAAGGAGCAGCATCATAAGTTGTAAATGGTAATCATGAGAGGCTTCCTTGTCCATTTTGACCTGTGCCATGAGACATGGGATTTAGAGTGATTGAGTTTTCCCAGGACAACTCATAAATTCATAAAGGACAAAAGGGTAACTAGGGACAGAATAGGGCTGAAAATGTGTTGCTGGAAAAGCGCAGCAGGTCAGGCAGCATCCAGGGAACAGGAGGATCGACATTTCAGGCATAAGCCCTTCTTCAGGAATCAGAATAGGGCCCCTCAAAGATCAGCAAGGCAGCCTATGTGTGGAGCCGCAGGAGATGGGGGAGATACTAAACAAATATTTTGATCAGTGTTTACTGTGAAAAAGCCCGTGGAAGATATAGAATGTGGGGAAATAGATGGTGACATCTTGAAAATTGTCCATATTGCAGAGGAGGAGGTGCTGGATGTCTTGAAATGCATAAAAGTGGATAAATCAGCAGGATCTGATCAGATGTATCCTAGAACTTTGTGGGAAGCTAGGGAAGTGACGCTGGGTCCCTTGCTGAGATATTTGTATTATCAATAGTCACAGGTGAGGTGCCAGAAGACTGGAGGTTGGCTAACGTGGTACCACTATTTTAAGAAAGGTGGTAATGAAAAGCCAGGGAACTATAGACCGGTGAGCCTGACGTCGGTGGTAGGCAAGTTGTTGGAGGGAATCCTGAAGGATAAGATTTACATGTATTTGGAAAGGCAAGGACTGATTAGGGATAGTAAACATGTCTTTGCGCATGGAAAATCATATCTCATGAACTGATTGAGTTTTTTGAAGAAGTAACAAAGAGGATTGATGAGGGTAGAGCAATGGACCTGATCTATTTGGACTTCAGTAAGGCGTTCAACAAGGTTCCCCATGGGAGACTAGTTAGCAATGTTGGATCACATGGGATACAAGAAGAACTGGAGTCATTGAGGTATACAGCATGGAAACAGACCCTTCGGTCCAACCCGTCCATGCCGACCAGATATCCCAACCCAATCTAGTCTCGCCTGCCAGCACCTGGCCCATATCCATCCAAACCCTTCCCATCCAAATGCTTCTTAAATGTTGCAATTGTACCAGCCTCCACCACTTTCTCTGGCAGCTCATTCCATGCACGTACCACCCTCTGTGTGAAAAGGTTGCCCCTTCGGTCTCTTTTATATCTTTCCCCTCTCACCCTAAATCTATACCCTCTATTTCTGGAGTCCCCAACCCAGGAAAAAGACTTTGCCTATTTACCCTATCCATGTCCCTCATAATTTTGTAAACCTCTATAAGGTCACCCCTCAGCCTCCGACGATCCAGGGAAAACAGTCCCAGTCTTTTCAGCCTCTCCCTATAGCTCAAATCCTCCAACCCTGGCAACATCCTTTAAATCTTTTCTGAACCCTTTCAAGTTTCACAACATCCTTCCGATAGCAAGACCAGATTTGCATGCAATATTCCAAAAGTGCCCTAACCAATGTCTTGTATAGCCTCAACATGACCTCCCAATTCCTGTAGTAAATACTCTGACCAATAAAGGAAAGCATACCAAACGCCTTCTTCACTATCCTATCTACCTGCGACTCCATTTTCAAGGAGCTATGAACCTGCACTCCAAGGTCTCTTTGTTCAGCAACACTCCCTAGGACCTTACCATTAAGTGTATAAGTCCTGCTAAGATTTGCTTTCCCAAAATGCAGCACCTCACATTTATCTGAATTAAACTCCATCTGCCACTTCTCAGCCCATTGACCCATCTGGTCAAGATCCTGTTGTATTCTGAGGTAACCCTCTTCGCTGTCCACGACGCCTCCAATTTTGGTGTCATCTGCGAATTTACTAACTGTACCTCTTATGCTCGCATCCAAATCATTTATGTAAATGACAAAAAGTAGAGGGCCCAGCACCGATCCTTGTGGCACTCCACTGGTCACAGGCCTCCAGTCTGAACTGGCCTAAAGGTCGAAAATAGAGGATGGTGGTGGAGTGTTGCTTTTTCCGACTGGAGGCCTGTGACCAGTGGTGTGCCACAAGGATTGGTGCTGGGTCCATTGCTTTTCATTTAAATGATTTATATAAATGATTTGGATCTGAACGTAGGAAGTACAGTCAGTACATTTGCAGATGACATCAAGATTGGAGGTGTAGTGGACAGCAAAGATGGTTACCTCAGTGTACAATGGCATCTTGATCAGAAAAGCCAATGAGCTGAGGAGTGATAGATGGAGTTTAATTTAGATAAATACTATGTGCTACATTTTGGAAAAGCAAATCAGAGCAGGACTTATACACTTAATGGTAAGGTCCTAGGGAGTGTTGCTGAACCAAGAGACCTTGGAGTGCAGGTTCATAGTTCCTTGAAAGTAGAGTTGCAGGTAGATAGGATAGTGAAGAAGGTGTTTGGTATGCTTTTCTTTAGCGAGTTTTGAGAAGATTTGTTGCTCAGATTGAAGTTTTGGAAGTAAGTTTTCTCACTGTGCTGGAAGTTTTGTTTTTAGACATTTCGTCACCATACTAGGTAATATTACCAGTCAGTCTCCAGTGAAGACCTATGCTTTCCTTTATTGGTCAGAGTGTTGAGTACAGGAGTTGGAAGGTCATGTTGTGCGTATACAGGACATTGGTTAGGCCACTTTTGGAATAATACATGCAGTTCTGGTCTCCTTCCTATCGGAAAGATGTTGTGAAACTTGAAGGGCTCAGAAAAGATTTACAAGGATGTTGCCAGGGTTGGAGGATTTGAGCTATAAGGAGAGGTTGAATAAGCTGGGGCTGTTTTCCCCGGAGCGTCGGAGGCTGAGGGGTGACCTCATAGAGGTTTATAAAATCATGAGGGGCATGAATAGGATAAATAGACAAAGTCTTTTCCCTGGTGTGGGGGAGTCCAGAACTAGAGGGCATAGGTTTAGGGTGAGAGGGGAAAGATATAAAAGAAACCTAAGGGGCAATTTTTTCAGTCAGAGGGTGGTGTGTGTATGGAATGAGCGGGCAGAGGAAATGGTGGAGGCTGGTACAACTGCAACATTTAAAAGGCATCTGGGTGGGTATATGAATAGGAAGAGTTTAGAGGGACATGGGCCAAGTGCTGGCAAATGGGACTAGATTAAGTTAGGATATCTGGTAGGTTCGACCAAAGGTTTGTTTCCGTGCTGTACATCTCTATGACTCTATCTGACTTTATACCACTATGCTCCGACCTCTGATCGGTATATCCTGTTAACGGGCCTGGACATATTCAGGGATTGTAACAGTAGTGTCTAGGACATGGTAAAATGTGATTTGGTGGCTATGACTATGTCAGCAGTTGCTTGACTTATCTTTATGGCAACTCTCTCAATTTCAGCACAAGTCAACAGGAATTTGCAGTTCAAACAGAATTGGCTGTGCTGTTGTCGTTTCTAATGCCTTAGTCAATGTTGAGTAATCCATCTGATTTCATTCTTTTTTCACCCTCTAGCAGATCAGTACAACTGAGAACTGTGCTCACACTTTTTAGAGACTATTTAGTAGTCAACCAGATTGTGGTGCATCAGTCGTAGCCAAAACCAGGTGAGGATGGCCAGTTTCATTCCCAAAAGGATATTGGTGTTTTAAGACAATTGACAGTGATTTCATGGTCCTCACCACTGAGACTAGCTTTTATTTTCAAATTTATTATTTAATCACATTTAAACTTCCCTCGGTACCATGGTGAGATTTGAGTCTGTGACCCTAGAGCATTAGACTGGTCCTGTAGATTACTAATCCAATGAGATTACGACTACATCATTTACTCCTGATTTTATTAATCCTGTGCATGTGGGCCACCATTTGTAACCTTTGCATTGGAAACAGCTGCCCCTCTACCTATCTTCTTCAATCATTCATACATGATTTTAAATATTTCTGTAATATTGCTTTGTGAATTTGCTTTGTTCTCACATAAAATAATATTTTTTCCAGCCTTTATTTGGGTTTGTAATTTGTTATATAATGCAGCATCCTAGTGATCTTGTGTTGTACCCTTTTTGAAGTTTTAACAACGTTCTTGCTGTAAGCAAATACTGGACATTGTACTCTGAATCAGATCTTGAAGTTTTATATCGACCGATCATTATCTCTTGACTTTTCTATTTGATGAATGTTATGAAAAATCTTGCAATTCCATGATTAAAATTGAATGTTTACATCTTTATTAACTTTGAGGTGTTGTCTTTAAATGCTGAGTGAATTTGTGCCCTCCTCCAATATATTAAATTAATTTGTCACTTTTTAGCCAGTTCTGTTTCATAGAATCATAGAAAAGTAATACCACAGAAAAAGGTAACTTGATACATCATGTTTGTGCTAACCAAAAAATGTGCCAAAGAATCTGATCCCATTTTCCACTGTTTAATCTTGCAGGTTATAGCATTGGAGATGCACATACAAATACCTTTTAAGCGAGTCAAAAGTTTCTGCCTTTACTCTCCCTTTAGATAATGAATTCCAGAACCTCCCACTCTCTAGGTGAATAAAACATTTCTTTGTCTCCCCTCTAATCTTTCCACTTTAAATATGTACACTCTAGTCACTGGCTTTTCCTTTAATGTAAATAGGCCCATCTCGTCCACTTTATCCAAACCCCTCAGAATTTGTATATCTCAATCAAACCTCGCTTCAGTTACCTCCATTCTAAGGAGAATAACCCCAGTTTATCTGATCTTTCCTCATAGCTGCATTTTTCAGTTCTGGCAACATCCTCATAAGTCTACTTTGTACCCTCTCTAGTTCAATTACATCTTCTCTGTAATGAGGTTAACAGAACTGCACAGAGTACTTTAAGTTGTGGCCTGTCTAGCAATTGATAAAATTCCATTATAACCTCACTGTTTTCACATCCTAGACTTAGCTAAGAAAGGATTCCATATGCCTTCTCAACCACCGTGTCCACCTGGGAGAAAGTGAGGACTGCAGATGCTGGAGACCAGAGTTGAGAGTGTAGTGCTTGAAAAGCACAGCAGGTCAGGCAACATCTGAGGAGCAGGAGAATCGACGTTTTGCGCATAAGCCCTTCATCAGGAAAAGGGCTTATGCCCGAAACGTCGATTCTCCTGCTCCTCGGATGCTGCCTGACCTGCTGTGTTTTTCCAGCATGACACTCTTGACCTTATTAGCCTGTCCTGATTCAGAGATCACTGGATATTAATTTCAAGGTCCCTCACTTCTTCTACAGATCTCAGTATTTCCCCTATTAAATGTATATTCCTTGCCTTCTTTTGCCTCCACAAATGCACTTCACACTTCTCCAGGTTGAATTCCATTTGCCACATTCCTGCCCACCTGACCCAGTCCATTGAAACCTTTCAAGTTTACAGCTGTCTTCTGTCAGAATTTGTTCTTTTCATATACTTGAAGTCAAGTAATGCTTGTGATTTTTTAAAAGTATGACACTTATAAAATTCCCAATTATCTCATTAAGCATGGCCGAAAGTCAGAGAAGATGGATGGCTTTCATAGAATCCCTATACTGTGGAAACAGGCCATTCAGCCCAACAAGTCCACACCAACTCTCCGAAGATCATCCCACCCAGACTCACTACCCCAGTTCTATAACCATGTATTTCCCATGGCTAATCCACTTAGCTTATATATCCCAGGCCATTATGGGCAATTTAGCATGGCCAATTCACCAAACCTGCACATGATTGGACTGTGGGAGCACCTGGAGGAAACCTACACAGACTCGGGGACAACGTGCAAACTCCACACAGAGAGTCGCCCAAAAGTGGAATTGAACTTGGGTCCCTGACCCTGTGAGGCAGCCGTGCTAACCATTGAGTTATCATGCCTCTTTATATTAGATCAAATGATTATTTAAAGAATTGGACTATAAAAAGACAATTAAAAATTATACTTCTTGTTCTTATTGTACTTTTGGTCTAGTTGTTATTTTAATATTTATAAATAATTTTAATTATGCTGGCTATTCCACTTACTTCTAGTGTTTACCCACTTTTGAAAGTTTTAGTATTGTCCTAACTTTTAACTTGCTTTCATATTGCCTTTGTGGTTCTATTTAACATTAATTTGAAAAGATGGGTACACATTTTTTTTTCTGATTTCTCTCACTCATTGTCTTTCTCATTTACAATGAAGGGATGTTTAAAAAAGCATAGCAGCTTTCCTCAGCAAATGTTTTATAAATTGCCCTCAAGAATGCGTACCTTAATGCCTCACTATTCGGTACATATATTTTTTAAATTTTTAAATATATGTTCAATAGACTTATATTTTTAAAGATGTCCTTTCAAATATATAGTTATTCAATCCTTTTCCTCCTTTTCCACTGTTAGAAATTGTTACTGTACCCATAATTGTATATCTGTGCAAATGCCAGCTTCTAAATTGTTCGAGCAGTTTTGGATATTCTAACCTTTCCTATAATTGTACATTAAGGCTTTTTAACATATATATGCTGAAAAGAGAACATAGTTTTCTACACTTAGAAGGAGTTCACTTTATGAATAGGTCCATTAAAAGCCTATTTTGCTGGTATTTGTAGCTCCTGATTAGATTTTAGTCATCAGAATGTCCTACAATTCCCATTGGATCAATTAATCATTTGAACAGCATTATTCCTTTTAAAATAGCTCTTCAAAGCAACATTATTGTTAATAATTGCCTTCTTTATAACTTTGTCATTGCTTTTTGATATTCGGTGGTGTACTCATTTTAAAAAGTTATGTTTCGGGAGAGAGAAGAAAACAAATTCAAGAAAATATTTTAAAGAACAGCTACCATTGGTTTTTAAAAAATAAACTGTTGGTTAAAAATAGATAGACAAATACGTACATAGAATAGGATTTTTCAGTCTCTGTCGTGGCACAAATAATGATGAACTTAATTGGATGAAGGCAAAAGATCAGGTGAGGTATTCAGTTTAGTAGGGGAGGGGGAGAGGGTGTCATATGCTGCCAGTTTGAAGGGGGTATGTTCCAAATAATCTGGGGGTTGTGCTGTAATCTGAGAAGTGTACTTCTCTCATTCTGGCAGGTGGACGTCAATATGTCTGGGGGTGTAGGCTTGCAGGCAAAAGTAAGGACTGCAGATGCAAATCAGAGTCCAGATTAGAGTGGTGCTGGAAAAGCACAGCAGGTCAGGCAGCATCGGAGGAGCAGGAAAATTGACGTTTCGGGCAAAAGCCCTTCATCAGGAATAGAGGCAGGGAGCTTTCAGGGTGGAGAAATGCAGGTGTAGGCCTGCAGTCTGTCCAGAAAATTATCTGTGCTCGGCCAACTCATGTCTGGGGTTTGGCGTGGGAGTCTGGTGAAGTAGAGAGGATGGTCACAGGGATAGGGTTATTTGGATGCTGTAGTCTAAGAGCTAGAACCTGAGGATCGGGGAATATATGATCTTATATGGGTTCAAGGAATGTCAGGGTTCTCCTGAAGCAAACATCAAGATTGCACATTCTTCTGGTCATCTTGTCTCTCAAAAGAAATTGCAGGCATTATCTATTTCAACAGGAATCGCAAGAGCAATAGCAGCAGTAAGAACCAGCACGGCCTGTGGGCCAACTTGCAAAGGCACACAGCCTCTGCAAGAAGGCAATATAGATGCTGAGTGCTGACTCTAAACTAAGTCCACAAGGTTCAATATAGCTAACCAAATGTGACATCCCAGAAAATTTTCTGGCAAGTCTGCCAGCATGTGTTCTGATGGACTTTTCGAAAATCCCATACGGATTGCCTTGAACATGACAATAGCCCTCAATTTCTATGCCATTGGATCATTTAAGTAAGCCACTGGGACTTACTGTGGAATCTCACAGGCATCGATCATAAATGTACCAAGGGTCACTGATGATCTCTCTGCTAAGGCTGACCAATTTTTAAATTTCCCATTGAATACAGGTAGTTATGTTGCTAGCGCAATTGGCTTTACTGCCATTTGGGCACAGTCTCAAGCACAGATGCAGGTGCACCGTCCATGACGTGATCTACTGCAGGAAATGGGGTCACTGGCAGAGGCAAGGTGGAGGGACAGAATATCTATGTAGTATCCCAAGAAGGGTGCCTGTCTGTTGCTCTGCCTCCCTGTGGGTACATGCTAGCACCACTCTATCTCCTTGATAAAAAGGGGCACTAGAGTGAGATCAAGAATCTTGTCTCCCTCTTGCTTTGCCATTGATGCTGAGAACCCATAGCTAAAGCAATAGAGTGCCAATCCAAGCACATATCAGATTGCCATTAAGTGATCTACTGGAAATAAGTCTCGAAGGCAGCCGTCCTCCTTTCCATGCATTCAGCCAAGCTTCCACTGGCTGGAACCATCACAGCAGACTGAAGATGGACAAATTCTGTCTTTTCTTAGGTGGCACAGTGACGCAGTGGTTAACACAGCTGCCTTACAGCACCAGGGACATGGATTTGATTCCAGTTTTGGCTAGCTGTGTGGATTAGATTAGATTCCCTACAGTGTGGAAACAGGCCCTTCGGCCCAACTAGTCCACACCGACCCTCCGAAGAGTAACCCACCCAGACCCATTACTCCTAACTCTACGGGCAATTTACAACGGCCAATTCACCTGACTTGCACATTTTTGGACTGGGGGAGGAAACCGGAGCACCCGGAGGAAACCCACCGGAGCACCCGCAGACACGGGGAGAATGGACGTGGAGTTTGCACGTTCTCCATGTATCTGTGTGGGCTTCCTGTAGATGCTCCAGTTTCCTCCCACCACCCATAGATGTGCAGATTAGGTTGGATTGATCATGCTAAATTGACCCATGGTGTCCAGGGCTGCTCAGGCAAAGTGGAGTATCCATGGGAAACTGAAGTTACAGGAATAGGGAATGGGTCTGTGTGGGATGCTCTTTGGAGTGTTGCTGCAGGCTGAATAGATCACGATGGCCTTTATCTGCACTGTAAGGATTCTATAATTCTATTTTTGTTGCAATCATGTAAGAGCCGACGGGACAGTCTCTGGACTGGCTGATCGAGGGTACAGCCGAGCTCTTGTTGGTGCATCCTTTATTAGATTAGATTACTTACAGTGTGGAAACAGGCCCTTCGGCCCAACAAGTCCACACCGACCCGCCGAAGCGTAACCCACCCATACCTCTACATTTACCCCTATACCTAACACTACGGGCAATTTAGCATGGCCAATTCACCTGACTTGCACATCTTTGGACTGTGGGAGGAAACCGGAGCCCCCGGAGGAAACCCACGCAGACACGGGGAGAACGTGCAAACTCCACACAGTCAGTCGCCTGAGTCGGGAATTGAACCCGGGTCTCTGGCGCTGCGAGGCAGCAGTGCTAACCACTGTGCCACCGTGCCGCCCTCAAATCCTCTGAGGGTTCACAGGCATTATTCTTGGAGGTGCTGGTGCTTGGCAGCCTCTGTGCTCTCTTCTGTTTACCTGTGTGATTACCAGTAGAAGAAGAAGGAGAAATCTTTGGTGATGATGCACAAAATCTTAGTGCAGTGTTCCTCATTGGTTTCTCCTTCCATGCTGATCTCTGCATTGGTGTAAAACCAATCATCATCCACTATCTGGACTACACATTAGCAGGTGAGGGTGTGAAAATCAAGAACCCCTCCACCAGCCTGGGTCCTTTTTTTGTTATTGTGCTCCAGCTTGCCCTCTTATGAGAGAATAAGAAGGGTTGAGTCTGATTTGAATGTATGCGTGATTACTTGATGGGCAGGCATAGCCCTGCCAGCTGGTGAGTCCTCACCAATAAGTGAGTCGGAAGCACAGTGCCAAGGAATTGTTAGAAGTTTGGCAGCAAAGGGTTAGTGTGAGCCTTTTGGTGAATATCTTGCATAAGACGGTGAGGTCGACATGTTTATGAGACATAGCTGTCTAGTGGCAATGTTAAAGTGAGTGATGGCCCTCTTATTGTGAGGTTCCAGCAGGATGCTGACGGCATTTAACCTTGCAGAGTATGGAAGACTGCAATGAGTCCTACTTCTTTTATTCCTTCTTGAAGTGCTGACCTCCTGTGCAATTTCAGCCCAAGCCACCTGGGCTAGATGGGAGGACCTCTTTTCCCCATCAGAGAGGAAGAACATTTCCTTATGGCCTAATCAACTCTGGAGCAGAGTGGCCTAGTGAGGTTTCTAGGAATTGGGAAACAATCCTTAGCACCTTCACCGGCAGTGATTAAAGTAGATTCCATCTTACAACAAGTCACTCATTAGTTAGAAAACAACTATCTAACTTTCCTTGTTTTTTAATGAAAGGTTGAAAAAGTTAACAATAACTCTGTCTCCATGGATACTACCAATCTGCTGAGTGTTTGCAACATTTTATCATTATTTCTGATTTCCCCACATTGGCATTTACTTTTGAGCTGAGGTAATCCACGAAGCACGTCTGTTCTTTAGGTCAGGAAAATACCAGAGGTTTAATCTCTTGCTTCTATGTGTTTTGGAGGTTACTTCTGCAGTATGGAAATCTTTCTACTATCAGTCTTTCTGACTACTACTATACTCATACTCTCAGAGAGCATCAACAATTAAGCACTGTCATATTTCAAAAATATAGTTCAGGTACAACATTATACTGTGTTGCTGGAAGAACAGATCTGTTTTCAATAAATAAGATTGAATGATTGAACAATTATACTCAGCAAATTTAGTATATTTTAGTCATTCAGCTATATTAATTGAAAAGCTACAATTTCTCCATATAACTTGTAATCTTAATGAAGATGTATATGTTCTTGCATGAGAAAACTAGAGCAAAATTCAATCAAGATCCTTGAAAATTTAGAAATAGTCATAGTTGTTACAATTTTGGCTCTAAGGATTAATCACTCAAAAATCTTAAAAGTAAGATGAATATCATTTCTCCAGGAATAAAAATAATTTTGTATATGTTGAACTGATCCATTTTACCATTTTCAGATTCTGTATGTCACTAACATGAACTAGTCAGCTGCTAAAATAGCTTCCCTTTAAGGGCGTCTGCTGAGATTGTTTAAAAAAAAAATTACAGGGTACTGATTTTAAAAGTCTGTTTTCTATCTGATAGTCCAAGAACTGACCATTTAGAATTTTGGTCAAACTTAGCAATTGTTTAAAAAAGCAGCCCATTTGGAATTCCATATCAAAATATTTTAAAAGCCAAATAAATTAAAGCATGGTGTGTTGTTGAATGTCTTCACATTTTCAATTGCGAAATTTATTGGAATTTAACTAGCTGAAACAAATTTTTAAATAAATAAGACACTTCAGTTACAGAGTAGTTAGTACAGTAAAGGAGACTAACAGAAAAAAAACACAAAAAACTTGATGTAATACGAAACCAGAGAAGCAATGAAGGGTTGAAGATGGAGGAATGAACACATCGATATTTTTCACAAGCAGCCGGGTTGATTTGTTTCTTAGCTTGCCAGAAACGGAAAGTACATTGCTCTAGGCAAGTTAGCAAGTGGAATTTTTCCAGTGCTGAATAAAGCTTCATTAACCATTACCCTGCTGAAAAATAGAAGTATTTTTAATATGAAATATATTATAATTGCAACTTTTAAAATTCTATCTTTGTTTACATAATTCTCTTTAATAGCTAACATAATAATTTTGCAAGTTGTGCAACATACTGTCTGAGTGTAAGGACCGGTTCAAGCATTAGAACCTCATCTTCAGGAGGCTTTTCATCAGCTCCATGATGGTCCTGGTTGAAGAATGGGTTATGTTTTATTTTTACTTGACCTCAGTCAGGGGGTTGTGTGATGGTGTCATTAACCATATTTGCTCAGGCTGGCCATTGTCTCTCACTAAGCATCCTTTTAAGGGATTCAATCCTTGAAACAATGCAGGAACAGGAGCGTTCTCAAGCCTACAGGCATCAGGGCAGCCCTTAGGATGTGTGGGGCATACTTATAAGGAATGACTTATACATTCATGGAACAGAATCCTTTTCTGTTCATGAAGCCAGCTGCATTATGATATGGTATTCTCAAAGAGACATTTGTACAGTTGAAAGCGCCCTGTGCCAAGAGAAGTCAGCATTGTTGCTAAAGTCTACTGCCCAACTTGCAGCACTGACCTTGTCAAGAGTAATGAGATGAAGCATGACCTGGCACAACTTGCAAAGGTAACAGCCTTCATATATTTGTCGGTTGATGCTTGTGAGATTCCACATAGTGGATCATTTGAAACAACTGTTGCATGAAAGTTTGGTGAAGCTGTCACCTTGACTCCCACTGACATACAATGGACACCCACTAGTTAAGGTTACAGTTCTACTCCAGCAGCTTGTATAGTCTTGTTACAATACCTTTAGACATTCTTGTCTGCAGCGATACTGTACCTCACTCATCTGGAGAAAATGGCATTGAGGATAATAGACTCTGTGCCTCCTATACCTCCATTGCATCCTGAGGGGACCTTCAATGGCCTTCAAACCACGTGGAGGTGGTTTGCCTGGAATTGACAGCCTCCAGACTTTGCTGGTGCATCTATTCCTCCTCCATTTCTCTTCATTTTCAAAGCACTGCAGTGACAGTGGCAGTCAAATATGCTGTGGCCAGATCGATTGGTCATGCTTCCAGTGGACCTGTGTGGGAATGACTAGGAACAGAACCGGTCCTTAGTAGTGTGAGCAGACAGCATTCCTATCACGAACAAATAACTGTTTCAGTGTACCCCTCCATACAGTGGGATGTGGAGAAATCCAGCAAAGAGGGCCATGAAATGCTTCTACCTTTGACATAAGGACTTTATTCTGATAAATGTAGCTGTGTCACACAGTACAATAGGAGAATGTAAATGTTATATGATTGCTGAAACTTTGTCATAGCCACCTGCATATCACCCAAGAAAGATTGTCCTTATGCTGCCTCTGACATTTTTGATTGTCTTTGTCAATTATGGCCCCCATATGCCACTTTTAAAATCACCTGTGATTACTTCTGCCTCATAGTGACAACTGTCTTCAATCTGCAATGACCAATCCCATGGTCAAGATTGCTTGTAATCAGGATTTATATCCCCAAACAGTTGGACATTGCGAGCATTTCATGTTGAGGGTGCAATGAGTACAGATGACTTCAACCTGTACTGTGAAAGTATCTGATTATTGTGATTGCTGCTTGAAGAGCCTCACACCATTCACAAGTAGAGCCTGCATGCTCACACAAAAAGAAAGTATTTGTTCTGCTGTATGGTCGAGCTATTTTCCATTTCCAGTACACACTTTTTAAATGAGTACAGAATGCAGGTCACAGTTGGCAAAGTGAGTCACAGGCTTGGCCTGGTAATCAAGGACTCTCGCCTCTGAACCTCAGTGTTCCTTTCATGCTGGCACTCCCTGCTGAGCCATCAGTACAGAACTTCCACACATTCCTACATACCTCTTTGAATTACACCTTCAACTTGCAGCGTTACCTCCTGAACCCCAGCCTCACAGCTTAATGATGTCAATAGTCATGCAGCATTGTTTCCATGTTGCAGCCAGGGTAGTTGTGACTATCAGTGATCCCTCACTTCCATTTCCACAGAAACCCTCATCCACCAATTCACTAATGTCTTCTGCCTTCCCTTTATATGTTGCATTTCCCTTTTATAATTATTGGCCCTTCTGTATCCCAGCCTGTTTCCACCAATCCTCAGCATTGACATTTCAAAATTCCTTACCACAACATTGGCTCTTGATAACCCCCTACCATTGTCTTTTATTGGGCTGTCCCACGACTGAATGTGGGACCTGACTGACTTGGATAGATGATCAACCCCAACTGATGAGTGAGCATCTATGCTGCTCCCTACCTGATTTGCTGCAGCATTCTGGACTGGTTACACTGGACCTGCAGGACTGTATTGCCCATTTCTTCAACGATACAGACGCCTTGACCTTGATTGCTCTAAACAGCCAACTAACCCTGACCAAATCCCTGGACTTGTATCGGATGCTGTCCATAACTTACTGTGCTGCGATTTCCTAACTGAAGGTTATCTCCCTGGGCCTGTGGACTACTCCCCCTAGACTTTGAAGCATATGCAGTATGTTTACTGCATATATTGCTGGCACATGGTTCAGGTGCAAGATTGATATTGCACAGTACCATACAGCAATATGCCACTCTCTTGATTGACTGATTACTGCTGACAACCATAATAAGAAACCTGGCTTTGTATCTGCAGTAAAATGCAAGGCAAGCAGAACTGCTGTGAGCGTATAAGCTCTTGCTGAAGGCACAAAGCAGAAAAAGACAAGGCTGTGAGCTGAGATGCTGAGCATGCAAGTAGTTGCAAAGTTAGCGAGCACTAAGAGAACAAATGAGGAGCCCTGAGGTATGCCTTTCATGGGATCTGAGATGGGTGACTGTCCTTGCACATAAAGAGAACTGACAGCAGCATTACAATGATAGAGCCGATATACTCAAAAATGCAACACTGAAGTGCAGAATTGTAATGTATGTGTGTCAGATATTGTCATGATGGTGGGATGAGGCTGGTAGATATCCGATATCAACATGTGTGAACGGGGGGGGTGTAGGCAGTTGCTGCCCATGGAGTGTTGCCTGAGACCTCGATGACTGCTGTTCAAAATGGAAGGCTGGGAGAAGCAAGCAATCTGCTGGAGTTGCTAGGTATCTGCTTTGACTTTTATGTCGAAGTGTCATTATCTAGTTTCTGTTCGGCAGGTGGGAGAAAGAGAAACTGCACATGAATACTGTGACATTAGGTAATATGGTATATTCAAACATGTAAATGCACACAAATAGGTCTGTCGCCACTGACTAGCAAGATTCTCAACTCGCCATTCAAAACCTGATTGGCAAGAGACCTGGGTTCAAGTCCCACCTGCTTCAGATGCATTAAATAATATCTCTGAACAAGCTAATTAGAATTTTGTTTTCAAACTAGGTTGGAGAATCAGACTATTTTTTTTCTCAACATTAAGAATTTTGTTTCTAATAATCTTGCCACATTTTCCTATTTAATTTGTCTCTCTCCAAGTTGTTCAGGGGCTGGGAATAATCCCCCCTTGATCTTAATGAATACTTGGTCTGCTTTCATGAAAGAGAGTGATGATGCATGGATTGTAGAAAGTGGTTAAGAATGAAATGCTGGATTGTGATAAACATGAGGAGAGATCAAGTGTGAGGGAGTTAGCGTTCTTGAAAGTGAATAAATCACTAGGGCTAGTTAAAAGGTACCCCAGGTGGCAAAAAGAAGCCAGGGAAGAAATAGCGGATGTTCTGGCCATCATTTTTCAATCCTGACTGAATGAAGGTGTTGATCAACAAATGTGAGAATACTGAAAGATGTGGAGAAAGTGATGGACCTTAGAGTATATGACCATAAATCTAAGAGAGCTGCCAAGCAATTTGACAAAGTAGTTACAAAGGCATTATGAATATTTTTCTTTATTAGACATGACATAGGATATCAAAGCAGGAAGGTTCTGCTGCAGCGACATAAAAACTATTTGGGCCAGAATTTGAGTATTGCAAGCAGTTCTGGTCATCTTATTACAAACAGCATCTAATAGCAGTAAAGAGGTACATAGAAGATTTATGAGGATGTAATCAGGACTGGAAAATTGCAGGGATGAGGAATGATTGCTTTGATTGGGATTGTTTTCCTAGGAACAGAGGAGGTTGAGGGGAGATTTGATTCATTGAATAGAATGCATGGGAAGGGGTTGATAGAATTAGCCGAGGAGTCAGTACTAATGGGGCATAAATTTACAGTCATTGCCTGAAAGGTTGGAGGGAAGATTAGGACACATCTTTTACCCAGAAAATGGTGCAGGTGTTGAATTCACTTTCTGAAAGGGAAGAAGAGGCAGAAACCATCAACTCATTAAAAAGGTGACTAAATATGCACTTGAAGCCTCGTAATCTCCAGGGATCTGAACCACGTGCTGGAAAATGGGATTCGGTTGAGTGGCATGACTTTCATCTGCACAGACACAATGGACAATGTGGTCTCCTTCTGTGCTATAAGTATTTCTATATCTTCTGAAGATTCTCAACAGCTAAAGAGGAAGAACGTGCAGGGATGTGGCAAGAGGGTGTGGAAGTCTAGTACAAGAATTGCTCCTTAGGAAAGCCAATATGGACTCAATGGGGTGATTGGCCTCCTTCTGTGCTGTAACAATCCTATTATTCTCTCCTATTATCCCTAAAAGTAAAGCAAAACCTGAGAATGCTAGAAATAGCATAGAGCCAGGTAGAGAGAGAAGCATAGTTAACAGAATTAATGTTTCAGAATGATAATCTTTCATCTGGTGTGCTGTATCACTTGTATTAAATTAGTTTTAAGGAGTGAATAATATTGAGGTTAGCATTCTGTGGTTTCCTTTCTTAGTCTTTGGTTTGAAAGTAGCCTAAATTGATTAAATGAAAATCACTTCTGCTTGCTAGTTGTAAAAGTCGTGAATTAAATCAACATGAGCAATTTCACTCCAGTTCTTAATGTGTGTGGCTACAATATAAAATTACTCAA
Source organism: Chiloscyllium plagiosum (assembly GCF_037043375.1). Lineage (NCBI taxonomy): Eukaryota > Metazoa > Chordata > Chondrichthyes > Orectolobiformes > Hemiscylliidae > Chiloscyllium > Chiloscyllium plagiosum. Next base: position 85,393,288 of record NW_028270143.1, read on the forward strand.
TCTGCCTATATTGACAGTAATTGTCAATTTTAGTTAGCAATTAAAAGATGATGTGGTTAAAAGGAAGTCACATGGTATATCTTTCTGTTGTTGAGGGAAAAAAGATTGTTAGGAAGAGGAGAGAATTTACTTCTGCAATTTTGGCATCCATTTTGAAACAGGGAAGAGCAGGTCAGAAGCTGGGTATTTTGTGATTAGTCGCTTAGATTCTGAACTCGTCAAAGCCACCATTTCCAGAGCTCAAGTCTAAAATTGATTAAAATTCACCATCTGTTCAGTTAAGTGCAGCCACATCGTGCTATTGCGCTTGATTGGGGATCTTGTCATTGGACTCAATTCCTTCTATCAGCAATTGGACAAAGCAGCATTATTCTTTATGTTCCAAAGGTACTCTGACAGCATCTCTTCAGTTAAGCCTCTCTCTACTCCCCACTCACAATCATGCAACGTGATCATCAGTGTCATGGAAATCTCCATCTCCAAGTAGCTTGTTAAGTTATGAAACTATTTGGCTTGGGCATGTATTGATATTTCATCTTTGTTGGCTAAACAGTCTCCAATTTCCCTGTGTGAAACCATTGTGGTATACCACTAGCATCAGAAAAGTATGCATGTATCTTTTCCAGGCAAATTCGATATTACAATATCATGTGCATCCTAAAAACAAATTGTAACAGTGCATTATGAAATGCCTTAGAATAAAAACCATGCAAAGGAAATGAGTGTGTGGGAGCATATTATGATTTTTTTTTAACACAGGATTTTTACAGAGAATTCATGTTTAGAACATGAAATTCTTGTCACAGTGAGTGGTTGACATAGGGTCCTTGTGGAGAAAACATTTGGTCATCTTGCAAAAGATACACTATATTCCGTAAGATACACTTCTACTGTGCCATATAGCATAGATTCAGAACAGATCCAACACCTCAAAATAGGCAACCGTAAGACATTGTGGGTCATCAGCAGCAGTGGAATTGTAGTTACATTCTGTAACCTTGCGACCTGGATCAATCCCCTGATGAAGGAGCAGTACTCAAAAAGCTTGTGTTTCAAATAAACCTGTTGGACTATAACCTAGTGTTGTGTGACTTCTGACCTTGTCCACCCCAGTCCAACACTGGCACCTTCACCTCATAAAAGTCATTCTTAAATTGAATAAATTTTTGTTGAGAGTAATGAAATCTTTCCTTAAATGTCTGTTAGTACTTGTCTACTCCCTTATCTCTTAATGTGTTGTTACAGCCTGGTGTAGCCAATTCTGTCTTTGTACCTTTTGTAATTGCATGCATTTAAGATATTAGTTTAAGAGCTAAGTCTCTCAGGCTATGATCAGTCTTGCCTAGAACATCCTTTATTGTGAGATTGTTAATTAATCCTGTTAAGTCATAAATTGCCACATTTAAAATAGCCTGTTCCCTGGGCAGTCAGAATATATTGAGAGTGTTTTGCTTTGTTGATTCTCCTGCTCTTCAGATGCTGCCTAACCTGCTGTGCTTTCCCAACAAACACTCTCAACTCTAATCTCCAGCATCTGCAGTCCTCACTTGCTCCCAGTCAGAATATCTTGTTTTAAGAAACTGTCCTGGATTCACTATTTACTCATTTTTAAGACTTTCCTTGCCAATTTTATTCAGCCAAACCACACAAAGATTAAAATTACCTACAGTTTTGTACTATCTTTCTTTCAAGCTGACATTATTTCTTGATTTATACCCTGTTCTACTGCGAGAGAGCCTATAGTTACATCCACTCGTGACATCTATTCCCTTTTGTTTCTTATTCCAATCCAAACGATTTTATATTGTTGACCAGCTGAGCCAAGACCATTTCTCACTTACTGATTACACCTTGACTAAAAGAGCTACCCCACCTCCTTTTCCTTGTTTTGTGTATTTCCCATCAATGTACCAAATACTGATGAATACAAAGTTCCCAGCCTTAGTCACCTTGAAACTACATGTCTGTATTGCCTATTAAATTATGATGATTTATTTCAATTTATGCTATCAACTCATCAATCATCTTATAAAGATCAGACCTTTAATTCTGATCTTTTTAATTTAAAAAAATAGTCTCCAACTGTTTGCTGATGCATTCTTATGTTTGTATGTTCTGATATTCCTGTTGGACTGGTTGCCATTTTCTGCATCAGTACTCTGCACTACTGGCTTGTCATTTCTCTTTAACTTTGTAAACTTCCCCTCATATATACACTGATAACACCACACACCCTCTCTCATCCCTCCAACACACAAATACAATTTAGTTTAAAGCCCTCCCTAAAGACCTAGCTATATGATCTGTAGGACACTGGTCCCAGCACAGTTCAAGTGAAGGCAAAACTGGTAAGATAGGTCTTTCATTCCCCATTGGATGTTAAAAATCACAACACCAGGTTATAGTCAAACAGGTTTATTTAGACTGTAACCTGGTGTTGTGTGATTTTTAACTTTGTCCACCCAGTCCAACATCAGCACCTCCACATCATTCCCCAATGACACCAGTGCCTTATGAATCAAAACCCATTTCTCCCACACAAATTTTTGAACCATGCTTTCAGTTCCATAATTATTTTTACCCTTTGCAACTGTGCTTTTGGCTAAAATAGTAATCCAAAGATTATTACCTCTGAGGTCCTGCTTTTTAATTTGTTACCCACTACTTATACTAGGGATGGTGATGTAGTGGTAATGTCACTATAATCCAGAACCCAATGTTAATGTTCTTGGGAAATCAGTTCAAATCTCACATGGCACATCATGAACTTTGGTGCCTAATGATGACCATGTAACCACTGTCAATTTTTGAAAAACCCACATGATACGCAAAGGTCTTTTTAGGGAAGGTAAATCTGCCATTCTTATCTGATCCAACACAGGGATACCAAGCCAGACCAAATTAGATTTGAAATCCAGTGAAATTAAAACATTTGGTGACTCTCAAATACGCCCACTTACACCTAACTAGTGTTGAAGAATAACAGATATCAGTCTTCAAATGTATAACTTAGAAAGAAACAATTTATTATAATTACTGTGACTTTTGTTGAGTAGAGCTAAACAACAAAATAATGCAATTAATATATGTGATTTAAATCCAATTTTTTTTATTGTAGCCCCAACTCTCATATAGATGGATAGACAGGTACAGTTAAAGGATAAATTAAGAAAATAAAACAATTGTAATTTGCCAGTTTGATAACCATTTCAATGATTAGCACCAGGTTTTAATGGAATCCTTGAATGATGCATTATGGTACGGCACATGGGATTGTATCTTATTTGAATTCCAAAGTCACTGGTCAATGCAAACAGCTTCCAGCGGGCTTTGAGGAATATTTACATATTTCTTATTCACTGAGATTCTTTTCTCAGAACGTTTAATAATTCTTATAACTGAATATGAAACTAGAGAGAGTAAAGCTCAAACATAGCCTCCCAGTCCAACAGTTTTCAGCACACCGCCTTCTGCCTCAAAAACCCAGTCATGACCAGTTCAATCTACATCTGTTTTTAAATCCACATTATCTGTGGTTGTCTGGCCAGCACCGGCCTCCCCTTGATTGACCAATGCAACATCTAACCAGCAGCCAGTCTGTGAGCAAAGCACAACCTGATACTGAAATGTCTGCAATGTTCTTAGAATCATAATGAACCTGCAATTATCTTTCCAGACTATTTCCCAAATGCAAACATTAGTTTGTTTTCACTCCTTTTCTAGAACAACACAAGCTGCTGTTCAAAGTTCAAGGTTTGATTCTCAACTTCAACTCACAGTTCCAAAACAAAAATGAGAATAATAAAGAAAAAAATGCGATGATCTTGACAATGTAATTTCAGTCCCACAGCAATGTGTTTGGCTCATAAGAAAATAAAGTGTAGGCACAGAAGAAAGTTATTTAATTCTGTCCTTCAGCCCATTGAGCCTGCTGTGCCATCGTTGAAAACATGTTTGATCTGATCATTCTCAATTCCTGCCTTTTCCCCATAGCTTTTGAATCCTGTACTGATTTAAAAATCTGTCTATTTCGTCCTTGAATATACTTAATGACTTAGGCTCTGCGATCATTAATTTTACAGATTGATTGCCCTCTGAGGAAAAAGAAAATACTCGATCGAAGGGTCTGTTTCTGTGCTGTACATCTCTCTGATTCTATGATTCTATATCTGTGTTAAACAGGCCAACTTCTTACTCTAAGGTTATGCCTTCTGGTCCTAGACTCTCCCACAAGGGAAAATAACCTCCCAGCATCTTCCTTGTCAAGTCCTCTCGAAACCCCAATGGGTAGGAGCTCATTCTACTCAGCCTCTTCTAATATGAAAGTCCTTCCATACCCAGAATGATCCTACTGAACCTGTTCTGGACAGTCTCCTTTGCCAGTACATCTTTCCTTGGATAAGGGAATAAAAACTGTTCATAGTATTCCAGGTCTGGTCTGATTGGTGCCTTCTATAGTTTTGGCAAGACCTTTTCTTTGAAGGCTTGAAAAGAAATGCAAGCTTAGTCAGCAATGCAGTTGCCCATGGAAAAGAAACTCCTTGAACAGAACTTGTTTCTATCATTCTATAAATTCTGCAAGTTAAACATGTACCCTATGGAGCAATACACCATTGAACTGGACTTTGCACTGTTTATATCAGGCATTAATAAAACTTTATGCATTTATACTAGGTATTTATTCTATGGTTGAGTTCTCCACCATTAGCATTCTGGGTGTCAACATTGACCAGAAGCCTAATCCGACCAGACATTTAAATAATTCAGCTGCAAGAGTAGTTCAGAATCTGGGAATACTGCAGCAGCTAACTCAGCTTCTGACTCCTCAGTGTGTGTGTCAGCCACCAAGTCATGAATGTGATGAAATACCCTCTTCCTATCTGAAAGAATGTAGCACTAAGAACACTGAAGAAGCATTACACTATCCAATTCCAAGCAGTCCGTTTGACTGGCACCCAGCCATCACCATAAATATCCTATCTCTCTGAAGGAATTGCTCGGGAAAATGATTTTCTGTTGGGCAATTCCTCTAAGCCTGGAACCCTCTGAAAGTCTCCATTTAAATTTGGAAGGATCTGATGAAATAAAGTAAAAGAGTTATTTTAGCCTAAATCCTAAGTAACTGTAAAATAGATTTCATTGATCTCCTCCCCCCAACCTCCCACCCGCAACAAGACCCCTTTCACTGCCTAGATGCTGGCTTGACCGTACAGACCTGACACAACTCAACATCAACACACCACTTGGAACATAAACAGTCACATCTCTGCTGCTCGACACAATTTTTCTACCTTCCAAATAATTCCAATGAATGTACAGCTGACAGTGACCACAGCAAGGAAGGCTTTGTTTGTTTAGGTCACCACTTTTATCTCTTTCTTCTTAGATATCTGTCAGTAATATAATCTGGAACTTCAATTTTACAAACTTGTCCATTCTGAGTTTGCCATTGTCTCAATTTGGCACAAATTTATGTTTTTGAGTTCAATACTTTTCTATCTATGTGAATAGAAAAGGATTCAGTGCTCACTTTGAAGGACGTTTGCAACGAGCAGCGCAGTTATGTGAATAAACCCTTAATCTCTTATAAGCTGGCACAATACCCTCATTTTAAGGAACTTCCTGTGTCTGATCTTTCTAACCCAGGAAGGAATGTAACTGCATAGCTCCCAAGAGATTAAGGCTCTTGTGTGCACTTTCAGCTGAGCATCACTAGAAACTAGATTCTGGATTAGTGGTGCTGGAAGAGCACAGCAGTTCAGGCAGCATCCGAGGAGCAGTAAAATCAATGTTTCGGGCAAAATCTCTTCATCAGGAATACAGGCAGAGAGCCTGAAGGGTGGAGACATAAGTGAGAGGAGGGTGGGGGTTGGGAGAAAGTAGCATAGAGTACTATGCCTGGGCGGCACGGTGGCACAGTGGTTAGCACTGCTGCCTCACAGCGCCGGAGACCCGGGTTCAATTCCCGCCTCAGGCGACTGACTGTATGGAGTTTGCACGTTCTCCCCGTGTCTGCGTGGGTTTCCTCCGGGTGCTACGGTTTCCTCCCACAGTCCAAAGATGTGCAGGTCAGGTGAATTGGCCATGCTAAATTGCCTGCAGTGTTAGGTAAGGAGTAAATGTAGGGGTATGGGTGGGTTGCGCTTCAGTGGGGCGGTGTGGACTTGTTGGGCCGAAGGGCCTGTTTCCACACTGTAAGTAATCTAATCTAATCTATGTGTAGTACAATAGGTGAGTGGGGGAGGGGATGAAGGTGATAGGTCGGGGGCGGAGGATGGAGTGGATAGGTGGAAAAGAAGATAGGCACGTAGGATAAGTCATGGGGACAGTGCTGAGCTGGAAGTTTGGAACTGGGCTGAGGTGGGGGAAGGCAAAACGAGGAAACTGTTGAAGTCCACATTGATGCCCCGGGGTTGAAGTGTTCTGAGGCGGAAGATGAGGCGTTCTTCCTCCAGGCGTCTGGTGGTGAGGGAGCGGCGGTGAAGGAGGCCCAGGACCTCCATGTCCTCGGCAGAGTGGGAGGGGGAGTTGAAATGTTGGGCCACAGGACGGTGTGGTTGATTGGTGCGGGTGTCCCGGAGATGTTCCCAAAGCGCTCTGCTAGGAGGTGTCCAGTCTCCCTAACGTAGAGGAGACCGCATTGGGAGCAACTGATACAATAAATGATATTGGTGGATGTACAGGTAAAACTTTGATGGATGTGGAAGGCTCCTTTAGGGCCTTGGATAGAGATGAGGGAGGAGGTATGGGCGCAGGTTTTGCAATTCCTGTGGTGGCAGGGGAAGGTGCCAGGATGGGAGGGTGGGTTGTAGGGGGGCGTGGACCTGACGGAGGGTAGTCACGGAGGGAACGGTCTTTGCGGAAGGTGGAAAGGGGTGGGGAGGGAAATATATCACTATAAACTAGGTCCATTTATTGATCAGAGTTATTATTGAGCACATTATTTGTACACGTATCAACAAAAACCTGTATTTAATCATAGCATGTTTGGTTTAAAACAGTCACAAAGTATTTTGTAGAAGTATAGTCAGATAAAGCTTGACACTGAGCCAAAGGTTCTGACAGTAGTAGGGATAGCCAAAAGTTTGGTCAAGGAAATTGAAGAGAATTGGAAATGTTTAGGGAGGACAAGCAAAGTGTCAGAACTTCCTTCAAGGGTTTCAGAGCACTGGACTATTACAGATATGGTGGAGGGTAAATGTCATGAGGGATGTGAACACAAGGAGGATAATTTTAAAATTGAGTAATTGGAGTAGAGCCCAACCAGATCAGCGGATACAGGTAATGGTACTGGAAGAAGTCTTGCCAATTCGAATTCAAATAAACTTGAGATTCAATCAAAATTGTATGGAGAGTGTATGGTGGCAGATGTCTAAGACAGCAGTGAAGTAGTTGAGTCTGGACTTAACAAAAGCAAGTTGAGGATAGTCAGTAGAAGAGTCTTGAGGCTGGAGTGCAGACAGGTGATATTATAAAATTAAAAGTAGTCAATCTTACTAATGGAATGTTTGTGGAAATCTGATGTTATTTTCAGATTAATTTACCATCAGGTAGATTGTGGATGAGAAATAACAGGGGTCCATTGATAGACTATTTTGGACTCCGGAAGTAACTATACAGGCTGGAAGTGAAGCCAACACAGAAACATTCAGATGACCAATTAACTTAGATGTGATCAATAACTAAAATAGTTTTGCTTCAGTGTCAATCAAGTGATTGAATCCTTGGTGGATTTACCGATTCAGACAGGATGCCTGGTGATTGATAGCCTGTTTCACAAAGATCACCAACCGCCTGTAGTAATTGTGAAAGGCAATGAGTTGCCAGCTGCCAAAAAACTGTGATGTCAATCTTAACAACTTCAGTAAAATTATTCTTTCATGGGATGTGGGCAGTGCTGGCTAAGCGAGCATTTGTTGCTGATCCCTCATGTCTGTGAGTTAGTCGTGGTTAACTACTTTCTTGAACTGGTGTAGTCTGCACTATGCTAAAAATCACACTGACAACATATTTTAAATTGCCATTTGGGCTTATAATGTGGTCCACTTCTGCTTGCTAAGAGCTAAATATATTCATAATCAGGGACATGTCCACTGCAGGCACACTTAAAATAACTAAGTTAAAAAATCACACAACACCAGGTTATAATCCAACAGGTTTAATTGGAAGCACACTAGCTTTCGGAGCGACGCTTAGACAATCACCTGATGAAGGAGCATCGCTCCGAAAGCTAGTGTGCTTCCAATTAAACCTGTTGGACTATAACCTGGTGTTGTGTAATTTTTAACTTTGTACACCCCAGTCCAACACCGGCATCTCCAAATCATGTTTAAAATAACTAGGCATGTCTAAATAAAAGCATAGGGTAGCAATAGTTTCCTGGTGCATTCTGGACCAGGAAACACCTGGACCAATTACAGTCAATTTGCCAACCAATCAGTAACCTCTTTCTCATGCAATTTGGTGTTTTTGTATCTGATAAGTGCAAGATGAAAAGCTTCTGCAGCATGCCTCTTTCACCAACACTCAAGTTCTGTATGCTGACATGGCTTGCTTCTTCCATGACCGTGGTTTCCCATCCATGACTATGGTTGACAGAGCCCTCAACTGCATCCAATCTATCACCTGTGCTTTCGGCCTTGCCCCTTCCCATCACTCACAACAGCCTGATCAGGTTCCCCTTGTCCTCACTTTTCATCCCATCAGCCTCCGCATTGAAAAGATTATTCTCCACCATTTCAGACAACTCCAGCAGAAGGCCACCACTAAACAAATTTTCCCCTCACTCTCTCATCTCATTTCGAGGAATCGTTGCCTCAGGGATACCCTCGTTCATTCCACAACCACCAACGCCACTCCCCCTCTCCACGGCACCTTTCCATGTAACTGCAGAAGGTGCAACACCTTCCCTTCACCTCCTCCCTGCTCACCATCCACAGGTCTAAGAAGTCTTTCCAGGTGAATCAGCATTTCACCTGTACCTCCTCCCATTTTGTGTATTGTATTCGCTGCACCCAATGTGACCTACTCCTCATTGGAGAAACCAAATACAGACTGGGTGACTGTTTAGCAGAACACCCTTGGTCTATGCGCAAGCAGGACCCTGACCTTCCTTTAGTCGGTCATTTTAACAAAGCGTCTTGCTCGCATGCTCACATGTCTGTTCTTGGCATGCTGCAGTGTTCAAGTGAAGCATAGCGCAAACTGGAGGAACAACATCTCATCTTCAGACTAAGTTAAAACTCACGGGTTATAGTCCAACAGGTTTATTTGAAAGTACAAGCTTTCAAAGTGCTGTACCTTTGTCAGGTAGCTGATGAAGGAGCAGTGCTCTGAAAGCTTGTAATTTCAAATAAACTTGTTGGAATATAACCTGGTGTTGTGTGACTTTTAACTTTGTCCAACTCAGTCCAACATCAGCACCTTCACATCATCATCTACTGCCTTCCAGACTTAATGCTGAGTTCAGCACCTTTAAATTGTGAACATTTCTTTCTTTTTTAGTTTGTTATCATGTTCCCTCCCATCCCACTTCCTGCCCTGTCAAGTCTGGCAGGAGACACACCATTGTTCTGCCATTGTCACATTCTGATCACTTAATCTGATCTATCAAAATCATTTCTGCATTGGCACCCTACACACATTACCCCCAGTACCCCCATCCCCACCCCCAAACTATAGCATTAATGCTGACTTCTCCTCTTCATCTAGACTCGAAATGCTAGCTAGCTTTCGCTCCATGGATGCTGTCTGATCTGCTGTGGTCTCCAGCGTTTGTTATTTTCTGCCCCAATGATATGTTGAGTCTGGCACATGTCTGACGCCAACCTCAATGGAAAGGGGGTGTAGGTGGTCTCTCCCATGGAGTGTGCCCTTAGGTGTTAGGGACAGCTATCCAGATTGAAAGGCTGAGAAGCAAGTGGCAACTAGTGCAGCCAGACATCAGCGCTGACTTTTATTTGAGGAATTGTTGCCTGTTGGTTTCTTTTTGCCATATGGGAGTATTCAAAACTACATATAAATGAGGCGAGAATAGGTAATAATAAGATGTTGGTGCATGCAAATGGACCTCTGCTGCTCACTAACAAAATTTTCATCTCACCATTAAAGTCTTGTGGGCAAAATCTTATTTTTTGCCATGTTTTAGCAATCAAGCCACTGTTGTGCATGTCATTCAGCAGCTGGGAAAACTCGACCCAAAATGTCCAGTTTCATTAATTTGGGTAAAGGTCTTGCTTTAGAAATGTCTTCACTTCTGCCGTCTGTTTGTGATTAACAACCTATAAGACTCCTGAAGCATTTATGATAGCCATGCAATACAGAATGATAACAACTCTCATTCTCACAGAGTAACATGATGCGTCTTCTAGTCATTATGCAGTAAACTAAATTGAAGAAAAAGAAGAAAGAGTGGCAAGAATTACTTTTAAATTAAACTTTGTCCTGGTGCTGATGAAGTCTTCTGAAAAAGTACACTAGTTAAAGTTTGCATTTGCTAGTTATCTACTGGTTCACTCAAGAATATTCTTTGTATTATTATATCCAGACATCTGAAGGAATTATTTTACATTTGTTTTAAGTAAGTCTTGCCCAAGTATACTTCAAATGTAAAGAGATTATATTGTCTCTATTTTTAATATTTTTTGTGACTTCCATTACCAGAAGCCTTTAAATTGATATCGTGAGTTTTTTATTAGTGCAGCTGATTTTCCTTTTGTTAACATCTTAAGAAGATAAAATACAATTGCGGAATAGCATTGTAAATTGAATGAGATATGGTGGTGTAAATCCTTCAAATCTGTATTACCAGGCATGCTGGAATGTTGTGTTTCTCTCTATGTTCTACCTGATCAATTTTAAATAAAGAAACATGAGAAGTCAAATCCTTTCCAAAACAAACTTGCATTGACTATTTACTTCATACCAACTCCTGCTGCCGCATGCAGAATCATTTTGTATGATCTTCATACTAACTAAAGATGGAATACTCACCTCCATGTAGGTTGAATGAAATAAAAATGCAGCATTTATTTTATTAACCTCAATCCGGTACAGTGCGACTTACTTGTTGCTCCTGAGTGCCGGTGAGGAGCAGACTGGAGACTTGTGCCTGGTGCTGGAGATCAGACCATGTACTGAACTACTGCTATTTGAAATTCTTTACCGTACTGTATTGTAACACTGCTATAACTATCTTATTTCTAACTTATCTTTTAGACACTGTAAGTAATGCTACTACTTTTCCTTTAAATCCTCTTTTGTATCCAAGATTTGTACCTCAGATGGCGCCATTAAAGGGACCCATTGTAAAACTTTTTCATGTGTACTCCTGTACTGTTATACTGGAGTACACATGACACTAAAGGATATTCTTCTGGCCTTTTTTAATACACTTAAAACAATATAATTGTAATGTCACGTAGAACAGCACTAGCCATTTGTGTAAATTCACATTTATAAGAGCAGTAATTACTTGATATTCATGATCAGGAGAATAATTTTAATGTGTTTGAGTTGATTAATTTTTGACATAGTGGGATAGTGAGAAAGCAACAATTGGAATTGTAGAAGTAAGGAAGCAAAAATAGAGCAGTGCAGTTCTGTGGATTTACAGCCTGAAGAGTGAAAACTACTGTAAATATGGCCCACAAAAAAAATGGTGTGGCACTGGTCCAGTTAGTTCACTTCTTGCCAGATTGATGAGCATAAGTCAAATTCTGGAAATTTTGTTTGTCTCCAGAAAATAAAATAGTTTAGTCAGTTAGCAAAAATGATTTCTCTGAGTATTATCTTTCAAAAACTTTAATAGGAGTAAATTACAATGCAATTAAATTTGCCACTTCTGTTTGCTTTATTCCATATGTATAACATGTTGTATTGAAGATTCAGAGAGGTCATAATTTAAACAGCTGAGGTCTGTTTGTCTTTTTTCTAACAGCATAACAAACCATTTCAACCCAATCTGCTTAAAACATGCCACATGTAAATGGGACCTATCCTTTGACCTGTGTCCTTTTAGCTATGGATCAATTCACATGCTCTATAAGCTCGGCAGACTGATTTGAAATGCAGATGCAGTAGAGGTGGGGATGTGTCCCTTTTTATTCTTGCTGTATCTGTCAGGGTGAAAAATGGCTAGCTCAAGGGTCATCTATCCAAACTCACTTAATTATTTTTCTTGGACCCACAGAATTGTCGCAAGCAGTGGTGGATGCAGGAGCTGTTCCTCTTCTGGTTCTTTGTATCCAGGAACCAGAGGTACCACTGAAAAGAATTGCAGCATCTGCACTAAGTGATATTGCTAAACAATCCCCAGAGCTAGCTCAAACTGTAGTGGATGCAGGGTCCATTGCTCACCTAGCTCAGATGATCCTAAACCCTGATGCTAAACTAAAGGTGAGCATATATACTGCATATATTGTTCTCATTGTGCTAATAAATACATTAACCCAATGTTAGATGCATCACAGGTTGAAGAAAAATAAGTTAATTGTTAAAGTAATGTACTTTTTGAAGCGAATAAGTGAATCTTCACCGAGATCTTTATATCCTCTTTTGCCAGAAGCGAGGTCCTAGAGGATTGGAGGCTAGTTAATGTTGTTCCTTTGTTTAAGAAGGACAAAGGGGATAATCCAGGAAATTTTAGGCTGGTGAGTTTAGCATCAATGGAAGGGAAATTATTAGAGAAGATTCTTAGGGATAGGATTTTCTTGCATTTGGACAACAAAATTGACTTATTCGGGATAGTCATTATGGCTTTGTGCAGCTTCGCCTCTCAGATTTGATTGCTTTTTTGAGCAAGTGACAAAGATAATTGATGAGGGTAGGGCAGTGGATGTAGCCTACATAGACTTTACCAAAGCATTTAACAAAGTCTGTCATGGTATGCTGATCTAGAAGATTAAATCACATTGGACCTACAAAATTGGCTTGGTCATAACTGACAGAGAGTAGTTGTGGAAGGGTGTTTTTCTGACTGGAGGTCTGTGACCAGTGGTGTTCTGCAAAGGCATCGATGAAGTTGTGGATAGTGAGGAAGGTTGTAAAAGGATATTGCAGGATATAGATCAGTTAGAAAGTTGGAAGGAGAACTGGCAAATGGAGTTTAATGTGGACAAGAGTGAGGTAATGCATTTTGGGATGTCAAATGCAAGAGGAAAGTATACAATAAATGGCAGGATCCTTAAGAACATGGATATACAGTTGGTCTTGGGGTGCAAGTCCATAGCTTCTTGAAAGTGGCAACACAAGCAGATAAGGTGCTAAAGAAGGTGTACAACTGCTTGTCTTCATTGATAACTGAGTATAAAAGTTGGCATGTCATATTGCAGCTGTATTTAGGTCACGTTTGGAATACGGTATGCAGTTCTAGTCATCACACTGTAGGAAGCATGTGGAGATTTTGGAGAGGGTGCAAAAGATGTTTACCAGGATGTTACCTGTATTGAATGTATTAGCTATAAGGAGGGGCTGGACAATCTTGGATTGTTTTTGCTAGGACACTGGAGGCTCAGGGATGACCTGACAGAAGCATATAAAATTACAGGGGTCATGGACAGCGTGGCTAGTCAGAGTCTTTTTCCCCAGTGTGGAAACATAAATTACTATAGGGCATAGATAGAAGTTGAGAAGAATAAAGCTTAAAGGAGATGTGCGAGCCAAGATATTTTACACAGAGAGTGGTATGTGCCTGGAACAAGCTGCTGGTGAGGTGGTAGAAGCACATACAGTAGCAACATTTAAGAGACATTTAGACAGGCAAATGAACAGGCAGGGAATAAGAGGGATACCAGCCATGTGCAGGCAGATGAGATGAGTTTGCAGTGGCATCATGGTCAATGCAGAGATGGTGGGCTCAAGGGCCTATTTCTGTGCTGTACTGTTATATGTTCTGTGTTCTATGCTCTAGTGATATAGTCATAAATCTGTATTGGGGTTCTATTATGATTAATCAGATAGGAATAATGATTTATTCAAATAAAATACAGTGAGTGCTGAAATTTTTAAACAGGTTATTTTAAATTGTCATATGATTAATCAGTTTTTGCATATTTAAATGTTTTAGCTATTTGAACTCTTGTGCTACTTATTTATCTTCTATAGCGTCAAGTGTTTTCAGCTCTTGGTCAGATTGCAAAACATTCGGTGGATCTGGCAGAAATGGTCGTAGAAGCAGAAATTTTTCCTGCTGTTCTAACATGCTTGAAGGACTCAGATGAATTTGTGAAAAAAAATGTTGCAACACTAATTCGGGAAATTGCCAAGCACACTCCTGAGGTAAATCCATTTGATTTTAGAAGTGCAGCAAAATAACTGAAAGGTTGTCACAGAGGATGTTGTAGATAGGGCATAGTGACAGTTCACATTATTTTGCACTTAAAAATTTATGTATTTTAAAGCAGTCGATAATGGCTTCATTTATTCGTTTCTAAGGCACACAATATGAAAATATATTTTTAGAGTACAGACTAATTATGGTAAAACAGATTTTTATCATGTTTGCCCCAGCTTATCTATATTTATAAAGTACTGCTTCAGCTTCTGTGATGCTGCCTGAGGGGAGTAGGGAGCTTGTTCGGGAATCAGAAAGCAGATTGTCCCATTTTGAAAACTGCATCTGGGAGGCTAGGGAAACTCGGCACAAAGTCCAGGAAATAAGAGGAGGTGGGCGCTGAAAGTAAGGAAACCACAAGCATGTAATGAGTAGCAAGAAGTTAGTAACAAAGAATCTTATAGGTCATGAGCAGAAACTACACTTTGGTTGACAGGAGAGTAGAAGTGTCTGGTATAAACCTGACTGGGAACAGAAATGGTGACTGCAGAGCCCCTGAGGAGGCACAAACATTTGTTATAGTTCTCCCATCTTTGCGTTTTCCAATGGCCAATAATACTAGTTGTTCCTATGGATCAATCAGTGTATTTAAAAACAGCACTCCAGATGTCTTAAATATTATAACTACGTCAAAGGAAAGGGAATGCAGTATTTATATGATATGAGAGGAGAGTGATAAATGGTTGGTAAATGGACTATGCTTGGTAGAGGCATTGCCATGGAGAATGCACCAGTTAATGATGACTGATTGTTAACAGCCATACTTTATTTAAATTTTAACCCAGGCAGGTTGACTCTGTCACAGCATTGACCTGAACAGTGAACCAGAAAATAGCTGTCACCTATTTTGTTAAGTTTAAACATACATACTGTGTCTACATATACTTTCAGTCTATAAAGAATTGGACCACATGTATTAACACATGTGGCTTCAAGTACAAGCAATTGCAGCACACTATAAACCCAATTAACAATCCTAATTTGGTTGTCAGTTTAATTCTTCACACATTTGGGATTATTTATCAAATGTCCATTGCATAATTGCATCTAATAGAGTCATACAGCCTGGAAACAGACCCTTCTAGCTAACTTGTCCATTTCAACCAGATATCCTAAACCAATCCAGTCCCATTTGCCAGAATTTGGCACATATCTCTTTAAACCCTTCCTATTCATGTACCCATCCAGATGCCTTTTGAATACTGTAATTATACTAGCTTCCACCACTTCCTCTGGCAGATCATTCCATATGCACATCACCCTCTGCATGAAAAAGTTGCCTCTTTGCCCTGGGAAAAAGACCTTGGCTATTCACTCTATCCATGCCCCTCATGATTTTGTAAACCTCTATAAAATCACTCCTCAGTCTCCAATACTCCAGGGAAAATAGCCACAGCCAATTCTGCCCCTCCCTGTTGCTTAAACACAGAGAAAATGAGGACTGCAGATGTTAGAGATCAGAATCAAAAAGTGTGGTGCTGGAAAAGTACAGCTGGTCAGGCAGCATCTGAGGAGAAGGAGAGTCGATGTTTTGAGCATAAGCCCTTCATCAGGAATGGTGGTGGTGGTGGTGGTGGTGGTGGGGGGTGGTGGTGGGGGGTTTGTAAATGCCAAGTGAGCTGAGAAATAAATGGGAGGGGGGTGCGGCTAGGAGAAAGGTATCTAGGAAGGCAATAGGTCGATGAAGGTGAGGGCGTGATGGTGATAGGTCAGAATGGAGTGTTGAGTGGATAGGTGGAAAGGAAGATGGACAGGTATGGCAGTGCTGAGTTGGAGGGTTGGATCTGGGATAAGGTGGGGGAGGGGAGATGAGGAAACTGGTGCTATCAACATTGAATCTGTATGGTTGGAGGGTCCAAAGGTGCAAGATCAGGTGTTCTTCCTCCAGTCATTGGGTGGCTAGGATTTGGTAGTGGAGGAGGCCCAGGACTTGCAAGGCTGGGGGTGGGGGTGGAGGGTGGGGGGCGGGGGGGAGTTGAAGTGGTCGGCTGCACTAAACAACCACCACCATCACTTTCTGACTCCTACCTTAAAGCCAATTTTGTATCCAGCTGGCTACTCCCCCCGATTCCACGTGATCTAACCTTGAAAGCCTTGCTGAAGTTCATATAGACAACTCCACTGCTCTGCCTTTATCAATCCTCTTTGTCACCTTTTGAAAAACTTAATCAAATTAGTGAGACACGATTTCCCATGAACAAAGCCATGCTGACTATCCTTAATCAGTCCTTGCCTTTCCAAATAGATGTAAATCCTGTCCCTCAGAATCCCTTCCAACAACTTAGCTATCACTGACATCAGACTCACTGGTCTGTAGTTCCCTGGCTTTTCCTTACCAGCTTTCTTAAATGTCAGAAACTGCTGCAAGTTTTTAAGTATAGGTTGGTTTTCCTTTTACTTTGGTATATCCTGTGAATGAATATTTCTTGCAAGTTGTCTTGATGAGTGCAAAACGAAAAGCTTCAGCAAAATATATCTTTTTTTTCTGAAATACTCAAGTTTTATTTTACCAAAAGACTTTTAATATGTAATGTCCAATTTAGATGGGATAGACTCTGTCCATGATAAATCTGAATATAAACTCAATAAGAACGGTAGCACAACTGGAAATTGAAGGCAGAAAGTGAGTAAGCTACAATGGATTGTTGAAGAAACTAAGGCTAGAAAACAGAAAAAAAAGATGTTCAGGATTAGTGATATATACTTCAACGCAAGGAGCCCAGTGAAGAAGGCAAATGAACTGAAGATGTCGAGAAGAATAATATCATAGCTATTGCAGAAACATTTGGTTAGGGAGTGCAGGAATAACACCTGAAAATTCCTGGCTAGAGAGCTTTCAAATGGGATAGAGAAAGGGATTAAAAGGGAAGGGTGATTGCAATATTAGTTAAAGAAGCTGCCCCAGAAATAGGAGGGATCATAGAATCATCCTGTACAGAAGAGGCCATTTGGTCCATTAAATTTGTATCACCAAAATACACTTCTACCTACACTGAATCAACTTTCCCACATTAGCCCCATAACCTTGAATGTTATGAGACTTCACATGTTCATCCAAATACTTTTTTTTAAGGTTGTGAGGTTACCTGCCTCAACTACTGTCTTAGGCACTATGTTCCAGACTTCCTCCACCATTTAGGTGAAAATACTTTTCCTCAAATACCCTCTAAACCTTCTGCCTTTCACTTTAAATGTGTGCTCCCTTGATTTTGACCCTTCAACTGAGGGTAACAGCTGTTTTCTATCCAAGCTGTCTGTGCCCCTCATAATGTTATAGACGTTTATCAGGGCTCCCCCCCTCAAACCTTCCCTGCTCCAAAGAAAACAACCTGAGCTTACCCAGCTTTTCTTCATAGCTGAAGTGCTCCAGTCTAGGAAACATTCTGGTGAATCTCATCTGCACAACCCTTCCAATGCAATCACATCCTTAATATAGTGTGGTGTCCAGAATTGTACCCAGTATTCCAGCTGTGGCCCAACCAAAGTCCTGTACATAGAATATAGAATATAAAATTAATTCAGCAGGGGGATGAGAACCTAAATTGCAGTTCGAGTATACAGGAGGTTGAGAGTAGTGAGGTCAGGGTCACAAGAAGGCACCAGCAAGCAAGACGTTGATTTGACGTGTGTCTACTTCAACACCAGGAGCATCTGGAATAAGGTGGGTGAACTTGCAGCATGGGTTGGTACCTGGGACTTCGATGTTGTGGCCATTTCAGAGACGTGGGTAGAGCAGGGATAGGAATGGTTATTTCAGATTCCGGTATTTAGATATTTTAGTAAGAACAGAGAAAATGGTATAAGAGGAGGGGGCGTGTGGCATATTTAGTCAAAGACAGTACTACGGTTGCAGAAAAGACGTTTGAGGACTCGTCTATTGAGGTAGTATGGGCTGAAGTTAGAAACAGGAAAGAAGAGGTCACCTTAGTGGGAGTTTCCTATAGGCCTCCGAATAGTTCCAGGAATGTAGAGGATAGAATAGCAAAGATGATCCTTGATAGAAGCAAGAGTGACAGGGTAGTTGTCATGGGGGACTTTAACTTTCCAATATTGACTGGAAATACTATAGTTCAAGTACTTTAGACGGATCAGTTTTTGTCCAATGTGTGCAGGACGGGTTCCTGACACAGTATGTAGACGGGCCAACAAGGAGCAAGGTCACATTAGATTTGGTACTGATTAATGAACCCTGCCAGGTATAGGACTTGGAGGTAGGTGAGCACTTTGATGATAGTGACCACAATTCGGTTATGTTTACTTTAGTGATGGAAAGGGATAGGTATATACCACAGGGCAAGAGTTATAGCTGGGGAAAGGCAATTGCGACGTGATTAGGCAGGATTTAGGATGCATAGGATGGGGAAGGAAACTACTGGGGATGGGCACAATTGCAATGTGGAGCTTATTCAAGGAACAGCTACTGCAGATCCTTGATAATTAATTACCTGTCAGGCAGGGAGGAAGTTGTCGAGCATGGGAGCCATGGTTTACTAAGGAAGTTGAATCTCTTGTCAAGAGGAAGAAAAAGGCTTATGTTAGGATGAAATGTGATGGCTCAGTTAGGGCGCTTGAGAATTACAAGTTGGCCAGGAAAGACCTAACGAGAGAGAGCTAAGAAGAGCCAGGAGGAGATTTGGGAAGTTGTTGGCAGATAGGATCAAGGAAAGCCCTAATACTTTCTATAGATATATCAGGAATAAAATAGATATAGAATCCCTACAGTGTGGAAACAGGCCCTTCGGCCCAACAAGCCCACACCGACCATCCGAAGAGTATCCCATTCCCCTACCCTGTTACTCTTATCCCAGAGTAATGTACCTAACCTACACATCCCTGAACACAGTGGACGATTTAGCATGGCCAATTTAGCTAACCTGCACATCTTTGGATTGTGGGAGGAAACAATGCAAACGTGCAAACTCCACACAGGCAGTCACATGAGGCTGGAATTGAACCACGATCTCTGGTGCTGTGAGGCAGCAGTGCTAACCACTGAGCCACCGTGCAGCCCTGGAAAATGACTAGAGTAAGATGAGGGCCAGTCAAGGATAGGAATGGGAAGTTGTGCGTGGAGTCAGAGGAGATGGGGTATTGCTAAATGAATACTTTTCGTCAGTATTCACACGAGAAAAAGACAGTGTTGTCAAGGGGAATACTGAGATACAGGCTATTAGACTAGATGGGATTGAGGTTCATAAGAAGGAGATGCTAGCAATTCTGGAAAGTGTAAAAATAAGTAAGTCCTCTGGGCTGGATTAAATTTATCCTAGGATTCTTTGGGAAGCCAGGGAGGAGATTTCCGAGCCTTTAGCTTTGATCTTTATGTTGTCTTTGTCTACAGGAAGAGTGCCAGAAGACGGGAGGATAGCAATGTTGTTCCCTTGTTCAAGAAGGGGAGTATAGACAACCCTGGTAATTGTAGACCAGTGAGCCTTTCTTGAGTTGTGGGTAAAGTGTTGGAAAGTGCTATAAGAGATCAGATTTATAATCATCTAGAAAGGAATAAGTTGATTAGGGATAGTCAATACGGTTTTGCGAAGGGTAGGTCGTGCCTCACAAGCATTATTGAGTTCTTTGAGAAGGTGGCCAAAGGTGAGAAGGTGGATGAGGGTAAAGCTGATGATGTGGTATACATGGATTTCAGTAAGGCGTTTGATAAAGTTCTCACGGTAGGCTATTGCACAAAATATGGAGGCATGGGATTGAGGGTGATTTAGCGGTTTGGATCAGAAATTGGCGAGCTGAAAGAAGACAGAGGGTCATGGTAGATTGGAAATATTCATCCTGGAGTTCACTTACTATTGGTGTACCCCAAGGATTTGTTTTGGGTCCACTGCCATTTGTCATTTTTATGAATGACCCGAATGAGGGCATAGAAGAATGGGTTTATAAATTTGCAGATGACACTAAGGTCGGTGGAGTTGTGGGTAGTGGCGAAGGATTTGGAAGGTTACAGAGGGACATAGACAAGCTGCAGTGCTGTGCTGAGCAGTAGCAAATGGAGTTTAATATGGATAAGTGTGAGGGGATTCACTTTGGAAGGAGTAACGGGAATGCAGAGTACTGGGCTAATGGTAAGATAGATGAGCAGAGGAATCTCAGTGTCCAGGTTAGATCCTTGAAAGTTGCCACGCAGGTTGATAGGGTTGTTAAGGCGGCATACAGTGTGTTAGCTTTTATTGGTAGAGGGATTGAGTTTCAGAGCCATGAGGTCATGCTGCAGCTGTACAAACCTCTGGTGCGACCGCACTTGGAGTGTTGCATACAGTTCTGGTCACTGCATTATAAGAAGGACGTTGAAGCTTTGGAAAGGGTTCAGGGGAGATTTACTAGGATTTTGCCTGGTATGGAGGAAAGGCTGAGGGACTTGAGGCTATTTTTGTTAGAGAGAAAAAGGTTGAGAGATGACTTAATTGAGACAAATAAGATAATCAGAGGGATAGATAGGGTGGACAGGGAGAGCCTTTTTTCGCAAATGGCAATGGCTAACATGAGGGGACATAGCTTTAGATTGAGGGGTGATAGGTATAGGAGAGAGTAGTAGGAGAGTGGAACGCACTGCCTACAACAGTAGTAGACTTGCCAACTTTAAGGGCATTTAAATGGTCACTGGATAGACATATGGACGAGAATGGAATAGTGTAGGTTAGATGGGCTTCAGATTGATTCCCCAGGTCGGTGCAACATCGAGGCCAGAAGGGCCTGTACTGTGCTGTAATGTTCTATGTTCTAAGTCTAATAACAGCGGGGAAAAAAGCTGTTCTTAAATGTGTTGATACATGTTTAAGCTTTTGTTTCTTCTGCCCTACAGGAGAGTTTGGAAGAGATTT
The DNA here is from genome assembly GCF_037043375.1 of Chiloscyllium plagiosum. NCBI lineage: Eukaryota > Metazoa > Chordata > Chondrichthyes > Orectolobiformes > Hemiscylliidae > Chiloscyllium > Chiloscyllium plagiosum. Next base: position 85,414,450 of record NW_028270143.1, read on the forward strand.
GGGGTGGGTGGGGTCTTTGATTATGTTGGCTGCCTTCCTGAGGTAACTAGAAGTGTAGATGGAGCAAGTGATAAACTGAGCTCACTAGGTACTTGCACTGACTTTCAAGTTGCAAATCCTTAACATCTGTTTCCTCATGGCAGGTAGTAGGATAGGACGCTGCACATTAATTTAAGTGATATTTGCAGTTAATGAGGCTGTTAACAAGCGATAAGGACAAGTAGCCTCATAAAGTCATAGAGTCCCACAGCACGGAGGCAGGCCCATTGGCCCAAACTGGTCCATGACAATCAATATATCCATCCACACAAGACCCTATTTCCCTGCACTTGGCTTATATCCGTCTAATCCTTTCCTATCCACATACTTTTACAAATGCCTTTTAAATATTGTTAATGTACCCATCTCAACCACTTCCTCTGGCAGCTCATTCCATATGCATACCACCCTCTGTGTAAAAAATGCCCCTTCGGTTCCCTTTTATTCTTTCCCCTGTTACTTTAAACTGATGCCCTCGAGTCCTCAATTCCCCAATCCTGGGAAAAAGACTGAGAGCATTGACCCTATCCATGCCTGTCATGATCTTACATACCACTACAAGGTCCCCCCTTGCTCTAAAGAAAAAAGTCCTAGCTTGTCCAACCTCTCCCTCTAACTCAGACCATTGAGTCCAAGCAATATCCTTGTAAATTTCTTCTGCACTCTTTCCAGTTTAATAACATCTTTCCTATAACAAGGTGACCAAAACTGAACACAATATTCCAAGTGTGGCCTCGTCAACGTCCTGTATAACTGCCAACTTCTATACTCAATGCCTTAACTGATGAATGCCAGTATGCTGAAAGCCTTCTTCACTGCCCTGTCTACATGTGATTCCACTTTCAGAGAACTGTGAACCTGAAATCTAAGATCCCTCTGTTCCAGTACACTCCTTAAGGCCCTACCATTCACCATGTAACTTGTACCTTGATTTGACTTTCCAAAATGCAAGATCTCACACTTATCTATATTAAACTCCATTTGTCATTTCTTGGCCCACTTCCCCAGCTGACCAAGATTCTGCTGCAATTTCTGATAACGTTCCTTACTGTCCACAACACCACATATTTTAGTGTCATCAGTAAACTTACTAATTGTGCCTTGTACATTCTCATCCAAATCATTGATATGGATAAAAAACAGTAATGGGCCCAGCACTGACCCCTGAGGCACTACACTAGTCACAGACCTCCAGTCCGACAAGTATCCTTCTACTATTACCCAGTGCTTCCTACCATCAAGCCAATTTTGAATCCAATTTACCAGCTTGTCCTGGATTCCATGTGCTCTAACCTTCTAGAGCAGCCTACCCTGTGGAACCTTATTAAAGGCCTTACTGAAACACATATAGACTTTGTCTACTCCCCTGCCCTCATCAACCTTCCAGGAGATTTAATCAAAGATCTCTAACAAATTTGTGAGGCATGATCTCCCACTTACAAAGCCATGCTGACTACTCCTAACCAACTCTGACTTTCCAAATGCATGTATATCTTATCTCTCAGAATCTTCTCAAGTAACTTACCCACTATAGATGTTAAGCTTACTGGTCTGTAGTTCCCAGGCTTTCTTTTTTATAGACCTTCTTGAATAATGGCACAGCATTCACTACTGTCCAGTCTTCGGGGACTTCACCCGTGGCTATTGATGCTGCAAAATATCAGCCAGGGCCCCCGCAATTTCTTCTCTAGCTTCTTGCAGTGTTCTTGGATATATCTGGTCAGGACCAGGAGATTTATCCACCTTCATACATTCTAATATGTCCAAAACCTCCTCTTCTGTGACATGGATTGTATCCAAGATATCACCACTAACTTCCCCAAGTTCCCAAGTCTTAATGTCTTTCTCCACGGTAAACACAGGAGAAATATTCTTTGAGAACCTCACCCATTTCCTGCAGTTCTACACATATATGTCCACTTTGGTCCTTGAGGGGCCCTATTCTCTCTCTCTAGTTTTCCTTAAGATTTCAAGCCTCCTTTCAGGAGTAGAATCTGCCATTCTTATCTGGCCAGGCCTGGCCTACATGTATCTCCAGTCCCATAACAATGTGGATCACTCAGGGATAGACATTTAAATGTAGGCCTAGCCAGTGATGAAGGACTTTCCTGAAGAAGGGCTTATGCCCGAAACCTTGATTCTCCTGTTCCCTGGATGCTGCCTGACCTGCTGCGCTTTTCCAGCAACACATTTTCAGCTCTGAAGACTACAATCTAGCTTTGTTTCATTTTGTCATAACTAAATAATGTTTTTAATACTACTTGAATGATGAAGTAGTGTTTGATTTGTGACATCATGAACAATATCCACAATCCGCTGACCTAACTCTCTGGGATATATAATTAACCATTTCCACTAATGGTTAATTATATATGCAAGGAATTTTCTCTGGGAATCTCCCACTCCTGAACCATAATCTTGGCAGAGGTTCACTGGAGCTGGAAAAGCACAGCAGGTCAGGCAGCATCCGAGAAGCAGGAGAGTCGATGTTTTGGGCATAAGCAAGGACCTGACCTGCTGTACTTTTCCAGCGCCACACTTTTCGACTGATCTCCAGCATCTGCAGTCCTCACTTTCTCCTGTGAGATTGTGAATGAGATTTTGCCAAAGCTATTGTGCCTGAGAAAAAGACTCAGTGATGGTGCTGATCTGTGAATGATGCTTTTTTAAAAATTTTGCATGACACTATAATTATCTTGTACTTTCTGTAGATTTATAACATAGCAAATCCAAATTTATCCTTATAAATAGAACAGAAAATGATGAAAACATTCCACAGATTAAGCATCTGACGATACAAAAAATGGTTAGAGAGGAATCTTATACGGCAGTGAACAGTGTGAGCTATGGCGAGAGTTCTGGGAGAATCACGTGAGGGGTCCAGCAAGGCATTTCTCGACATCAGCAGCAACTAGCTGCATTTTCCGTCAGACTTGCGGATGTCACATTGAAATTCTTGCTAGACAGTGGTGAAATGCCTATTAATTATTACTTGTAATCGACCTCATTAACTGCATATCTCACCTCTATAATATGCTGCTTTCTCTCCTCCGATCCATCACGAGGAAACTGGTCATTGAAAATTTCCAACCTGGAAGTCAGAGCAGACACCTGGTGACTCTAGCTTTCCATTTACCGTCTTGACCCTATGTTGGACCCCTGGCAACCACATTTCAGGCATACTCCAGAGAACTAGCTGTACTACACTGCCTCCCACTTCTGTGCTTTAAAGCTGCATTTAGGGGCACACTGACGACCAGCATTGAAAGGCTATTGCAAGGATTTTGCTCACAGGGCCAGGCATCCAGCTCACAGATTGGATCAGGCTGCATCTCATGGCTGCTCACTTGCTGTCTTAGATCTTACTCACCATGAACCTACCTGGATGCTTATAGCATCCTTCCATTGCCTTGACTTCTTTCAGCATCTTGTAACTCTTGACCGAGCTACTTGGCTCACTCTACTTGCCTTGCTGTTCAGCACAGACAGAAAGTCAGGAAGCTAGTCATGAAAACAAATCAAAGAACTGCACATGCTGAAAATCAGAAACGAAACAGAAATTGCTGGAAAAAGTCAGCGAGTCTGGCAGCATCTGTGGTGAGCAAGCAGAGTTAACATTTCGGGTCCAGTGACCCTTCTTCAGAACTGATTTAACTAGGAAAGGTTGGCAAATATGCTGAAGATGGGGTGGGAGGAGAAAGTATGGAGTAAATGATAGTTGGAGATGGACCCCAGAGAGACAGAAAAGTAGTTGGTCAGACAAAGGATGGGTAACAGTCAGCCTGTGAGAATGAATAGCTGCTAATTGGAATCCTCAGTAGATGTCAATGAGTTGTTTATGGCAGACAGTGATGACAAGGCCCAGTTTGTGCGGATTGTGGTAAGGACATGGATGAAAGTATTGAACTCAATATTGATCTCTGAAGGCTGCCGGGTCCCCAAGTGGAAAATGAGGTGCTGTTCTTCTAGTGTGTGCTGAGCTTTTTTGGAGCACTCCTGCAAGCCTGATGCAGAGATGTTGCCCAGGGAACATAGTGGTGAGTTGAAATGGCAGGCAACCGGAACAGGGTCATTATTACTGATGGAAAGTAGATGTTCTGCAGCTTGGTCATGTACTGGTCAGAATCCTCTCCTGTAGGGAGCAAGGAGCCAAATGTTGGACAGCCCACCACCTTTATTGGCTCTTTTCTGACCTATTGTGGACTGTTTTCTCATGGAATGAGAGAAAGGGAGAGATTGAGTGAAATGATTGTAATTGGCACAGCTGTATTGAAGTGTCCTGAGTGAGTGAGTAGGAAGTGCAGAAAAGGGTTAAGAGAGGTTGAGTTTGGGGTATGTGAGAGCAAATGAGAAAAAAATGTTGCATTTAATAATGAGAAGGATAGCATATGAGCCTTAGTGGCAGGTAGGTAGAGTAGCAGGGAGAAGATGGTGACACTTACCCTGGCTGACCACAGAAGGTCTTTCTACATTGCTGGCATTCCTGCAGTTTGCTGAGATTGCAATGATCCAGGTGAGAATCTTGGATCAGGCTGGCACGGTCAGGTGGCATAGCCTCCTCTGCCTGTCTTGGGGGAAGAGGATGTCTCTCTATACCACTCCATCCACTAGGATCTCTAGGTGCCTGTCCACAAAGCAAGGTGTCAATTTTCCTTTATTTGCCACATCCTGGGCAAATGTCACAAACCACGCAGGGCAACTCCAGACTTGTGTGCATATCCAGGGATACTACAGTCATTTTGAAGATGGTGCCATCACCAGGGATGACAGTCTGTTCTGGAAGCTAAGTGCTTCTGAGTACAATGTCTGGTATAGTTGGGCTAGCATCGGACATGGGGGTGACATGGGGCAAGGGTGAGTTTGGGGTGATAGTACAAGAAAGCCTGTTAGCCCTAAAACAGAGAAGCCCTTTGTGAAACTTGACGAAAATGACACAGACAAAGAAATATTTCACGTTGGTAGCCACAGTACAGTGATTTTCAGATTTCTTATTGTTGGGAGCAAATAGGGAAGATGTGATTAGTTTTCTGAAATATGTCATGAATCACATCAAAAACACTTTTTGCAGCTACAGATGGAAACTCTTAGTTTTAGAGCCAAGTAACATTTTTATGACCCAGTCTATAACTCCTTCTGATTCTCCCATTGTTTTGCTGCCTAAAATATCTGTTGACTGTAGCTAACTGGCCTCACTGGCTCCCTTATTTAAAAAAAACACAATCAAAAGGAAATTAAAATTCTGGATAATCTGAAAATGTTGTCACAACCAAACTGGAAAATTATTTATGATGGTTTATAAATAGTAAACATTTGAATGAAAAGAATTGATTTTAAATATTACCTTATATTTACTGATGGGCTATTTTGCTACCTAATTATATCAAGATTATTATAAATTTACATATTCCTTAAGTGGTCGCAAATATAAAAATGTCCTATGAATAATGATTGTAGCCTGTAATGTACAGCACAAAATTGTAGCAATTAGCTTATTTTGATTAATATATTGTTATAATTACTTTAGAATCAAGAAAGTTGATAGAGGTATTAAGTAATTAAACTCCCTCCCATTTTAGACTGAACATTGGTGATCCAGGTTGGATCACACATGTTGACCATTTCATTAGCTGTTAACAATATTTGGTCAATAAGGAGGAACAAATCTTACTTCATGGCAGAGAAAAACAGCAGAGTTTAGAATGTCAATAGGCTAATAGAAACAATGCAATACTCTTTTAACCATAATGAATATATACACAAATAGATGACACCGGTCATTTCAAATAATATTTCCTTGTTTTATTGATGAAGACTGACTAACCACCTTGTTATTTTTCCTCTCCTAGCTGTCTCAGCTTATTGTTAATACTGGAGGTGTGGCTGCTGTCATTGATTATATCGGTGATTCCAAAAGCAATGTCAGGCTGCCTGGTATTATGATGCTTGGTTATGTGGCAGCTCACTCAGAGAACCTGGCAATGGCAGTGATTGTCTCCAAGGTTAGAGCCTGGTTCATTATCTGTGTATTACCATTACAATGACGCCCTAGAATAAGGACTATAAATTAATCTAGCTGCAAAGCATATTGGAGTGCAGTGGTATATTGATTTGCTGGTTAGTACTCCCAGAGGAATTGAGGTTGCAGATGTACATTCTACAATACTCATTATTTTGTTTATTTCTATTTCAGGAAGAAGGAGGTTTATTTTATTTTAATTTAATGCAGAATGTGTCAAAGTAAATCTCAATTATGACTTTTAATTTAAATATATTTATCATGGTAATTTGTGCTTTGAATAAAATTTGATACAGTAGTCTTCAAGGTTTTTTGCTAGTGTTGTGATGTGATATTTAATTATACCCCTATCCACCCCTCCCCTAGTATTGTTGCTTCACCTGATTACAGATCCAGGTCTCATTGCCAGATCGAGGTGCAGCGTATGTGTAAATACTTGCTATTATTTTAGAAAAATGTAATCATTATGAGAAAGAGATTTTACTTCAGTGATCTTCTCTCTCCATCCTGTATTAGTATCTTATCTCTATTCATCCTGTTTTTATTGACAGCTCAGCCAAGATCAAAAGTATATTACATCGTGGGTGCAAATATATATGTATGCAATGAGCTGGTATTTCAACCAAATTACCTTCAAGAAATTCTTGCTAAAATAATTTATTAGTTATTGATTTTGTTTTTAGAGCTGTTTTGGGCTTGACTCGGTGATGTCAATGGTGAAAAATTAAACTTCTTCCACTTTTGACACGAGTTTACAGTTTTTAACTAACAATTGTATTGTTAGCATTCATTCTATTTTTACAAATGGATTACCAACAGTTAAATAATTCTAAATCATAAACCTCGACTCTGATGTCAGCTTTAAGCACTACTACAGAAAGAATGACTAAATGGTTAGCACAAATCCTTTTACACTTCTGAACAATGTATTTTAATCTTTGACCCACAGAAGGTTACACCCTTTTGCATCAGTGTGAATTTTTCTCCGTATTAACCCAGGCATTCTTAGGGCCTCTCTAAGTGAGTCTGTTGTTTTGTGATGTAGATCAGCACCCACTAAAAAGTGTGATTCCATTTAGGAACTTCAGAGCTGTAAGAGTTTGACAAAATTCATCCCATTAGTCTTTGCTGGATTTGTACAAGGCTCTGTAAATGAAAAGACAGTCTGAAAATACACTGTGCAATTTAGCTCTGGCTCGTAAAATAAATTTCTTTACCTATAATTAATCATTTTTTACATCTGATATTCATTGAAACTGTTAGTTACAAAGCCCATTTTTCAGGCTGCAATACTTCACAACTTAGTTAATGCCAATTTGAAAATCATTCATGCTTTAAACAGGGTGAAATTACTCTGCTCGTTTCTATTTTGTCAAAAATGTTCTGCTGTTGATCGGTCTGGTTCAACTCAGGACTAACAAAACAAATTCAAACAATGGCAGGCAGCTTCAAGTATCAGGCAACCCTTTTATTGCCACTCTCAAAAGATCAATTTGGAATTTCATATTATTGGCCTTCCAAAAGTGTGACCAGCCTAACAAAGAAATTTTCATTCTTATTTTATATGTATAATTTCAAGAATACTTGCTTGCTGCACTAAGTGAAGTATTAATAAAACTTGAAATAGTCTGTTGGACATGTTGTAACTAGCAATCTAATAAGGTAATATGAGTTGTCAAAATGAGCTATGATTAGACACAGAAGTTGGACTTGGCATCCTATAAAATTTGTAGAATTATGGGAAAATATTTAAAACATTAAGCTCTATTTTGTAGAAAGTTGAAAAATACTACAGATGTAATCATGTAATTTTATCAAACAGATGGACTATTAATCTATGTCTCCACATTAAGCAGTGGTGGAACTTGTGTGCATATAGATCTTCACCTTGCCATTAATTATTACAGCACAAAATGAATAGCGATTTGTTTTTGAGTTAATTATTACTATTACAATTTGCATCTTGTTGAGAGATTGATACATATAAGTCAATTGTAGTTTTAAATTAGAATTGTTTAGCCCTGCAGTTAAGAGTTTTGGTCAAAAATATTTTGAAGACTATTTAAATTCAGCTGGTTACATTAGCAATTGTTTCATTAAAACAAAATTCTCAAAACATATATGAAAGTATAGTCAAATTTACAATACTGTTGTCAATCATAATTAATTTTGATTTAACAATAATATAATTTAAGGCTAAAATAAAAGAATCACCATTTTCCTTCAGTGGTTACTTTGTTCAGTCTGGCATTTTAGACTATCAGGGCTGCCAAAATAGAAAGGTCACACTGTAATGTTAGACAAAGAACTGGTGAGATGCCCTAAGCATATATATCCCAATTATCTTTCCACAGCAGCGTGTTTCTAATAAAATATAATTGTTCTATTCCTCATTATTAAAATAGATTTTTGTCATTTTTGTGCCAGATACAAACATGCCTTTGATCTGGTTTTAAACATGGAAACAACATTTAAGAAAAATAATTCATTGTTATGTTCAAAACTGAACAAAGTAACTGTTTAGAAGTGTCATTTAATTTTTACATGTTATAGTTTGAGATGAACTGCAACTTCCCTTAAGATGTATCACTTCTCAATTTTTGTGTATTTTCCACAGTAGATATTGTACTGGTGATATGCGTAATGGAGCTTCAAGCTAAGGATTTCACTATCCTTGACATTCTGTCAAACTGAAAAAATGCCGGCTCTAATACACTGAACAGCTGTGTGCTGAACTGCTCTTTCACCCATTAGGAAGATGTGTAGTGTAGAAATAAAGAACTGTATTTTTCCCCTCTAAAATTGCTTATTAGTATAAGCCTATCACGTGTACTGTCTCTGACTAAGACTGCATGCTTCTGATCAACACTACAGGGGGTGCCTCAGTTGGCTATCTGCCTGTCAGAAGAACCAGAAGACCACATTAAGGCAGCGTCTGCTTGGGCCCTGGGGCAGATAGGAAGACACACTCCAGAGCATGCACGTGCTGTTGCTGTGGCAAATGTTCTGCCAAAGCTCCTTGCACTCTACATGCAGACTGGAAGCTCTGAAGACCTTCAGATTAAGGTAAAACATGCATCATGGCTGTCACTTTTGATCCCACTTGCAAATAGAGTGCCAAATTTAGCTATAAAGCAGTTAAGATTTTTTTTCTCTTTTATCTCCTATTTAAAGATTAGGAAAGCTTACTATTCAGATGATAATGAATTATCTTTTACTTTTTTTTAAACTTTGTGATTCTTACATATTTTAAATAATGTACAGTCTTTTTGTAAAGAGAAGTGGAAAAAATAAGTATTTAAACAGTTCTTTATATGGGTGGTCTTTTAGGAAATTGATTTTAAAGTGTGTATTAATGCTGAATTATCTCTAGTAACAAGAATTAATCCTGATCTCCTGTCAATAATGTTTACCTAGGGGATAATAGCTGGCTTGAAATGTGTCACAGTAGAGAGCTAGATGATGTCATAAACCATGAAAGTGAAGCTCAAGTGGTTAATTACAGAATTTCTATTCCCTAGACATAACCTGGTTAACGAAATGCAAGCCAGCTGTTCTGTTATAAACCTCATTTTTCTGAGAATCCTTGTGATTTCTGGAAATTGTGGTAAAATAAGATGACAGAAAACATTTCATATCTATTAAAGTAGAAGATACATCGTTTATCTCTATGTCTAACCCTTTTCACATAATCATATCCCTTCAGCATTGTTCTTGACTGTGTTAAACACCACGTGATTAATTTTAGTAATTGTTACTTTATTATTTAAGTTTTTGAAAAATTGAACATGTAGTAAAAATGTTTTGTTTATACGATGATGTAAATTGTATTTTGTGCATTACCATGGTCTTGAACCTATCACAATAACATATAAGCATGTTACTCATTTACTCACTTATTGTGCTTATCACTGGGATCAGTTCATTGAGTGAACATTGTATCCAGTGAGAGCTCAGCATGTTTGCTGTTGACCACCTTTGTTTTATAATTAATCATGTGGTAATTGAAGAAGGTGTTATGAAGTGCACTGCTGTATGTTTTTGAGAGTCATACTTGAATGATGAGTTTTACTAGAACATAATACTATCTAGTATGGATTATAACATAACTAGTCATCTTAAACTAGTCATTAGAAGCATACCAAATGAAAATTTTTAAACTGGGTACATTGCATACATTTAAAGACTACAGGTTCTCTCCAACTATTATATTTAGAGCAAGTAGAAAAACACTGTTGATTTATAGATAAAAATCAGTTGACTACTTGTACTGCCATTAGTTGATTTTTCGAAAATGTCTTCATGCTGGTAGGATGAAAGGGCATATACTTGATTGTCCAGACAGCTTTTATGCATTTGATGACCAATTAAAGCACATCAAGCTGGAAGTGCAGATTCTTTAAAGAAACTGCATTCACTCTGTTGGGCTGCATAAACAATAGTTCATTACAATAAAAGGTACCTGCACAATGTTGCGTTTCCTATTTTTATTCTTGTAAATGACTTTATACCTAATTGAAATAATGAGTTGACAGAAAGTCATTGCAAAATGTTCCTCTGTTCTTGTGTTAACAATTGAGAAATTAATGTATACAATGTGGAATCATCTGTATGGTTCAGCCAATGAGTTTACAGCTGGATGAAAACAATTTTAAATGATATTGTGAAGAAGGCTGCAAAAACAGTTCACAGTTAGGACATTCAGAAACTAATTTTGATAATATTAGCAAACAAATATTTTCTTTTTCATATGATACTATGCTATTAACAGACATTTTAAAGGAGTACTTCTGTGAAAAAAAGATGCGAATGTCATGTGGCGGGAACCTGCTCAGCAGTGGAGCCCTTGACCTTGGAACTTTGAATGGGTGATGCTGAGGACATTTGTGTGTGGGTGGCCATGACATGTTCCTTGATTTGAACTTCCTAGGATTGGAAGGGAACAGGCAGAATTTTGATACAGGGACCAGTCACCTGTGGAGTGGAGAGATAAATGGGAAGGGGTGGGGCTGGGGAGAAGGTAGCAAAGAGTGCAATAGATGGATGGGGATTGGGATGAAGGTGGTAGGTCAGAGAGGAGGGTGGAGCAGATAGGAAGGAAGATTGGCAGGTAGGGCAGATCATGAAGATGGTGCTGAGCTGGAAGGTTGGAACAGGGGTAAGGTGGGGGGAGGGGAAATGAGGAAACTCGTGATGTCCACATTGATGCCCTGGGAATGAAGTGTTCCGAGGCGAAAGATGAGGTGTTCTTCCTCCAGGCGTTGGGTGGTGAGGGAGTGGCGGTGGAGGAGGCCCAGGACCTGCATGTCCTTGGCAGAGTGGGAGGGGAAGTTGAAATGTTGGGCCACGGTGCGGTGGGATTGATTGGTGCGGGTGTCCTGGAGCTGTTCCCTAAAGCGCTCTGCGAGAAGGCATCCAGTTTCCCCAATGTAGAGGAGTAATGGATACAATAAATTACATTGGTGGATGTGCATGTGAAACTTTGATGGATGTGGAAGGCTCCTTTTGGGGCTTTGGATGAAGGTGAGGGGGGAGGTGTGGGCACCGGGTTTGCAATTCCTGCAGTGGCAGGGGAAGGTGCCAGGAGGGGAGGGTGGGTTGTTGGAGGGGACGTGGACCTGACCAGGTAGTCGCGGAGGGAATGGTCTTTGCAAAAAGCAGAAAGGGGTGGAGAGGGAAATATATCCCTAGTGGTGGGGTCCGTTTAGAAATGGCGGAAATGTCGGTATATGATGTGGTTTATGCAAAGGTTCGTAGGGTAGAAGGTGAGGACCAGGGGGGTTCTGTCCTTGTTAGGGTTGGAGGGGTGGGGTTTGAGAGCGGAGGTGCAGGAAGTGGATGAGATGCGTTGGAGGGCATCTTCAACCACCCCCCTAGTCTTCTCCTGCAAGGGACAAGAGGGCAAAAGATGTTGATGCTACAGTGAAAATGGCAGGGGATGAGCCTTGAGGGGAGGTGAATGCAGTAGTTAATTCACCACTTCCTTCAAGGCTCATCCCCTCCTATTGTAACTTAGCAGGGACAGAAGTGTGGCACTTACCCTCCTGAAGTTGAGGTCTTTAACCTTGTTGTAGCAATGCTGGCTGTTCCTCTGTACTGAAGATATTGTCCTGACCAGGGTCATGACCAGGAGCAGGTGCCAAATACTGGTTGCTTGACCTTCTCTGGTGCTTCAGGAAGAAGACAGTCCTCCTCCACACCACCCCATCCATGACGACCTCCAGGACCCTGCCATTGATGTTCACACATCTTCAGAACTACTGTCTTTCAACAAGCCGGGCAGGCACAGCTTCCTTTTAAAGATGGTGTCAACACTAACAATGCCAATCTTTTGGAAAATATCTGGTGGTTGGTGACTTCTTCCAGAAGTGGCAGCTGGCAGAATGGAGCTAGAATCTGCTGAGAGGTGAGGTAGGATATTTCTGATGAAGGGCTTATGCCCGAACATCGATTCTCCTGCTCCCTGGATGCTGCCTGACCTGCTGTGCTTTTTCAGTGCCACACTCTTGACTCTGATCTCCAGCAACTGCAGTCCTCACTTTCTCCGAGGATGTTAAGAAGGTAATAAAAACAGACGTTGCTGGAAAAGCTCAGCAGGTCTGGCAGTGTCTGTAAAGAGAAATCAGAGTTAACGTTATGGGTCCATTGACCCTTCCTCAGAACTCCTTAATGTTCTGACGAAGGGTCACTAGATCCGAAAAGTTATCTCTGATTACGCTTCACAGATGCCATCTTTTATGCCTTTTACTTGGACTCACTTCTCAATTCTAAACTGGGTGTTATGTTACTTTCTTCTCACATTTAATAACTAATAAGCTCACTCTTCTGTCATCTCAAAGCCTTGTTAAATTGGCTCTTTTTAAAATACACATTCGGGGGATCTAAGATGGCGGCGATCTGAGAAGATCACACTGCAGAGCTTTGCATCGCAGCAGGAGCAGGACAGTCCTTTAACCCACCCAACCCAGGTCATCAGGGTTTCTTGGGGTGTTGGAAAGATTGTGGAGCCCCAAGAAACATTTAAAAATTGACTTACCTGTATTTTCAGCTGTCCAGAAAAGGGAGGAGGAGCATCTGAGGCCAGGCCTGCAGCTCAGCCTGCAGCAGCCTTGGAGCCGATTACTCTCCAGGACCTGGTAAACCAGCTCTCGAAATCTCGCGAGATGTTGGAGAAACGGATTGAAGAGAAGCTGTTTCCAGTCTCTCTCATGCTGCAGAAGCATGAGCAGCAGCTGGGAGACCTAGAGAAGAGGACGGATGAGGTGGAGCACAGGGTCACAGTGGTGGAAGCTGATGCCAGTTCATTCAAGGAAGAGATTCAAGCCCTGAAGACACAGGTACGTAATTTGCATGACCAAGTGGATGATCTTGAAAACTGGGACAGGAGAAAAAACATTCGGATCATCAGTCTGCCTGAGGGTAAGGAAGGTGAGCGGCCTGCGGAATCTGTTGAAGATTGGCTTCCGAAATTCCTTGACTTGGAGACTGGCATGAGAGGATTGAAGATCGAGAGGGCTCACCGGGTCACAGCACGGAGGTTGGGTCTGGGTGAAGCCCTCGTCCTTTCCTCGTGCGGTTCCATCATTACCGGGATAAGGAGAGAGTCATGGACTCCAGACTCCAGGGGAAGGATCCAAAAGCCCTAATTTACGAGGGGTCTAAGATCATGTTTTTTCAGGACTTTTCTGCGGTGGTGATCCAGAAACGAAAATCGTATGATGGTGTCAAGAGAAGATTGAAGGAGCTTGAGATTCAGTACTCCCTGAGATATCCGGCAGTGCTTCGGATCACCTTTGATGGATCCATGCATCTCTTTGACACATCGGAGAAGGAAAGAGACTTTCTGGACAAACTAACCTAATTTAAACAATTGTAGTATGTATAAATATTGTTGCTTGGGTATGTATTTATCATTCTGTAAAAGAAATGGAGGAAATCCGGTTGGAGCTTTGTTTTTCCCTTTTTTTTCCTCTATTGATAATAATTTGGTTCAAACTATGTCTTGGCGGTGGTTAAGATGTACATTTTAAATTTCTAAGTTAGGACATACCAAAGGATGGGTGGGGTATTTATTCCCCCTTTTTTTATAAAAGAATGTTTTTTTATTCATATTGATATTCCATGGGGTGTTTATTCTTTTTAGCTTGTGCTTGCGATGCGGCTCTAGCTGGGAGAAGTGAAGGTGGTTGAGATGGTTAGATGCCTATTTATGGGCAGTTCGGGACGGGTAGTTGCCCCCTCCGGGCAGGGGGTGAGTTCCCCTACTCAGCACTATTGGCGTTTTATATGTTGGTTTGTTTTCTAGTTTGTTGTTTTTTATTTTTATTAATTTTGTATGTTTGTTAAATGTAGTGGTTTTAGTTTATGTATTTTTTACATTTAGTGAACCATGCGACACTAAGGCTCAGCAATTTGTGGTTTGGGTTCCTCCTCTCTGGAATTTAAATGTAATTGCAGAAGATTATGGCTAATGATTTGATTAAATGGTGTACCTGGAATATCAAGGGAAGTCACTCACCAATTAAGAGGAAGAAGGTACTCTTGAGTCTTAGAAAGGAGAAGGTGGATATTGCTTTGTTACAGGAGACACATTTGAATGACAAGGAGCATCTGAAATTACAGCAGAATGGCTTTGACCGAATTTATTTTTCATCATTTAATACCAGAAGTAGGGGAGTGGCTTTATTGGTAAGGAAAAATCTCTCATTTAAATTGTTGGAATGTGTTAAAGACACATATGGGAGGTTTGTAATTCTTAAAGCCTTGATAAATGGGGAAGAGTATGGCATTTTAAATGTTTATTGTCCCCCAGCTCATCCTCTTAAATTCTTGGTAGATTTTTTTCTAAACTGATAAGTCTCCAGTCTCGGCACATCATTATAGGGGGAGATTTTAACTGCCTCATGGACCCCACAGTAGACAGGTTGCCTAAAGGTCCCTCATACCCTCTGCACAAACTAAACAGTTATTGGGTTTGTGTGGGGAATTAGGATTGGTGGACGTCTGGAGGTGTCTCCACCCTACAGGTAGGGATTTCACATTTTTCTCCAATCCACACAGATGTCACACGAGGATTGATTTTTTTCTGACCCCTGCGGTAACTCTGGATCTGGTGGCATCCTGTACGATTGGTAATATTGCCATCTCTGATCATGCTGCAGTGTACCTCATGGTTAAAATTAAGGATGTTACAGTGGATGCAAAGTACTGGCGAATGGACCCCTTTATTCTCATGGACAGCAAGTTTGTGGAGTATTTCTCTAGGGAACTTTGGGCATTCCTAGACATCAACATAGGCTCTGTTGATAGCTCATCTGTTCTCTGGGAAACTGCTAAAGTGTATGCCAGAGGGTTAGTTATTTCATATTTCACAAGTAGGAAGCAGCAGAAGGGTGAGCAGCAACGTCTCCTTGAAGCACGGTTGAAAGTAGCCAAGAAGGCCTACTTTGACAGACCCTCGTTGGTCAAACTACAGAGGATTACGGCACTGAGGTCTGCACTAAATTCCGTGCTCATGCAGACAGCAAAGAAGGAGCTGGCTTTTGCAAAGCAAAGGTTATACGAGCATGGTGACAAGCCAGGCAAATACTTAGCATACCTTGCCAGAAAGAGGAGTGCCCCACAAACCATTACAGCGATTAGGGAAGGGTCTGGGAACCTAACATGTGATTCTAAAAAGATTAATGTGGCATTCCAGAGATTCTACTCTAAGTTATATCAGTCTGAGAATTGTGAGGAGAGGCAGGCCAAAATGGAATCCTTTTTTAGAGATCTGAAGCTCCCAGGTGTGACTCCCGAACAACAGTCATTTCTCAATGTCCCATTATCAGAGCAAGAAGTGCAGGAAGCTGTGAGGCAGCTTCAGAGTGGAAAGGCGCCCGGTCCTGATGGACTTCCCAGTGAATTCTATAAGGAATTTATAAGAATACTGTCAGGCCCGATGCTGAATATGTTTAATGATTGATACAGTCGTGTTTGTCTCCCACCGTCTCTGAGAGAGGCCAATATTTCACTTATCCTTAAAAAAGGCAAGGATCCGGAAGACTGTGCTTCATACAGGCCCATCTCACTCTTAAATGTGGACTTTAAGATCCTCTCTAAGGCTCATGTGTTAAGGCTGGAGACTGTGTTACCCTCTAGTTTAAAGAGGATCAAACGGGCTTCATAAAGGGTCGCAGATCCTCCAATAACGTTAGGAGGCTGCTTAACGTAATTCAAGCATGCCAACAGCAGTCAATACAGGGATTGGTGATTTCTTTAGATGCAGAGAAGGCATTTGACCGAGTTGAGTGGCCGTACCTTTTCTATACTCTAGACCGGTTTGGTCTGAGCGAAGTTTTCATAAGATGGGTTAAGGTTCTCTACAGTGTACCTCTCGCTGCGGTCATTACCAACTGGGTACGATCAAGCAATTCTAATATTTCTAGGGGCAGCCGGCAGGGCTGTCCCCTTTCACCATTACTTTTTACGTTGGTGATTGAACTGTTGGCAGAGGCCATTCGTGGGGATCTCAATATATCAGCTTCAGAAGTGGGGTCAAAATTACATAAGATCTCGCTGTATGCAGATGATATTCTAATTTTCTTGACAAATCTAGCATCTCAGTGCCTTGCCTGATACAATGCATTCACGCTTTTGGCGCTTTTTCAGGGTATAAGATTAATTTTGCTAAATCAGAGGCTATGCCTATGGGTGGCCTTACGAAAGAGTTGGCTCTTGAGAGTGACTATAGATTGCCATTTAGGTGGTCACAGGGGGGGTTTGTGTATTTGGGCATATTCATTACTCCAGTTCTGGATTGGCTGTTGAAAGCCAATTTTACTCAATTATTTGAAAAAATTAAACAAGATCTCCAAAGATGGGAGGCACTTCCAGTCTCATGGTTGGGTCGGATAGCGCTTATTAAGATGAATATTCTCCCTTGTTTGCTATACCCTATACGGATGCTCCCCCTGATTTTCAATAAACAAACACTCAGGAGACTGAACGGTTGGTTCAGCTCCTTTATGTGGCACCATAAACGGCCCCTTATTAAATTAGCCAAACTGCAGTTGCCTCACAGATTGGGAGGAGTAGACCTTCCGGACATTAAAAATTACCAATTAAGCTCGCTTTTGACCTACGCAAGTGATTGGGTTTGTGGGGAGCCTCTTTCAATATGGCTAGATATCGAAGTCTCCCAGGCAAGATGTCCCCTTACCAGTTTGCTGTTTTTGGACAAGGTGAGGAAAGTTAGGGAATATTGCCATAACCAAATAGTCATCAATACTGTTAAAGCATGGAGGGCAATTCGGCAGAGGTAAGGTAATATTGGCAAAACATCTTTGTTTACACCTTTAGTGGGTATGCCGAGTTT
The DNA here is from genome assembly GCF_037043375.1 of Chiloscyllium plagiosum. Lineage (NCBI taxonomy): Eukaryota > Metazoa > Chordata > Chondrichthyes > Orectolobiformes > Hemiscylliidae > Chiloscyllium > Chiloscyllium plagiosum. The sequence continues at coordinate 85,431,861 of NW_028270143.1, forward strand.
TCAACCAGGTCTGATAGATTCAGGATTTAAACGTTGGGCAGCTAGGGGTATATCTTGCATGGGTGATTTATTTGAGGGAGATGTAATGATGTCCTTCGATCAGTTAGTACGGAAGTACAAGTTATCTAATAGAGACCTCTTTCGTTTTTTTCAAGTTAGGGATTTTATTCAAAAAAGGACCACACTTTTGACTGATCCCTACAAATCTGACATCGAAAGAGGGGTACTAAGGGCTAAGAGTACACTCTCTGTCAGTACTCTCTATCACCAATTGGGGGGGTGCCACCTCAGATGAGTCTAATCGACTCTGCAAGATGTGGGAAAGAGAGCTGGGTGTTGAAGTTTCTTCAGAGGCATGGGAGGATATTTGGGAGAATGCAAGGAAGACATCAATTTGCTATAGGACCCATGCTTTACGGTTGAACATTTTCCACAGGGTCCACTTAGCCCCAGACCGTTTGTCAAAATTTAAACCAGGGATATCTTCAGCATGCCCCAAGTGCAAGGTCTCAAGGTCTGTACGGGTACTCTTACCCATTGTCTTTGGTCTTGTGACAGGCTTCAAACATATTGGAGCGCTGTGGTGGGTGCAATGGAGAGGATTTTAGGTGTAGGGGTGGAGAAGGACCCTATTTCGCTCCTTTTTGGGCCTACCCATTGTATTTTCTGCTGACTCGCATAAGGCAAAACTTTTCAATATTCTTACATTCTGTGCAAGGAAGAATATCTTGCTAGGTTGGATATCAGAAAACCCCCCCAGGCCTTGTTGGGTTGGTGGAAGATTGTTATGGAGCATATTTCCCTGGATTTTCTCACAAATATGGTACACCACAAAACTGATAATTTTTACAAGACATGGCAACCCTTTTTGAAATACCTGGACGCAGATTTATCTGCCACACTAACAAGGGCTTTTATATAGCCGTAACGATTGTGTTTCATGAGTCCAAAATCCAGGGAGGAGGAACTGTGAATGTATGAGTGTTTTGTTTGGCTGGGCTGAGTTATTACTATTTATTTGTTTGTTGTTAGGTATTTATTTAGTTAGTTAAATAACTAGTTTAGGTTTTTTTTTAATTTTATACTTCTCTATATATGTTTATACATTTATATAGGAGGGTGGGTTGGGGAATTGTTTTTATTATTTAGGTTTAGTTTTGTACTATTTTTATACTGTTTTGAATTGCATTGTTTTGTATTTGTTGTAATATTTAAAAATCTATTTTTTCTTAATAAAAACATATAATTAAAAAAACACATTCATTTGGTCTGGGAGAAAGGTAAGAACAATGGAGGAGATTCTTTCTAAATTATTGTTATGATCAACCAACAGGGTGAGTGAATAAAGAAGGGGAGCCAATTTATCCCTCCTCACGTAGGAGCTTAACAATGTAAGCTATCCCTTTCAAACTGTAGTAAATTTGGGAAACTTGATTGGGGTCTGGTTGTAAGAAATTAGGGGCTTGTAGTCGCAGTTTGAATGCATAGATACAATGAAAGAATTAGAGTGGGTAACTTTGTCACTTTGAAGCTAAATTTTGAAAGAAACTGCCAAAGGCTGACTTGATTTTTCACTGTTACAGTATAGAGGTTTCTGCATTCACCTTCCTGGGAGACATTAGGGACAGTTACCTGCGAGGATTTTAAAATTCTGTCACTTGAACAATTAAAGTGAAAAAAGTTCTAGCCTACTTTTATAATTCAAATACCCCATTTCTGGCAACATTGTGGTTAATCTTTTCTGAACCCTTTCAAATTTAATAATATGCTTCCTATAACAAAGTAATCTTGAAGAGGCCTCACCAACATCCTGTACAACCTCAACACCATGTCCCAACTCCGAAACTCAAATGTCTGAGCAGTGAAGGCAAAGGTGTTAAACAACTTAACCATCACTCTACCTATGATGTAAATTTTAACTAATTACGAACCTGAACCCCTCAGTGTCTGTCTGTTCTACAACACTACCCAGAGCCCTACCATTAATTGTATAATTCCTGTAGTTGTTTGTTTTACCAAAATACAATTCCTCACATTTATCCAAATTAAATTCTATCTGCCACTTGTCAGCCTATTGACCTAATTGATCAAGATTTCTTTGCAGTCTTAGATAACTTTCTTTACTGTCCACTATACCACCAAATTTGGTGTCATTTGCAAACTTACTAACATGCCTCCGATATTCTCATCCAAATAATTTATATAAATGACAAAGAAAAGTGGACCCAGTACCGATCCCTGTGGAATACAGCTGGTCATAGGCCGCCAGTCTGAAAGACAACCTTCCACTGCCACCCTCTCTGTCTCCTACCGTAAAACTAATTTTATATTCAGTTGGCAAACTCACCTTAAATCCCATGCAATCTAACTTTATTAATTAGTCTACCATGCATAACCTTATCAAAGACTTTACTAAAGTCCAAGTAAACAACATTTACCGCTCCGTCCTCCTCAACCTTTTTGGTCACTTCCTCAAAAAACTCAACATGTTTATGAAGCATGATTTCCTTCACACAAAACCATGTTGACTAACCCTAATCCTTGCTTGCCTTACCAAATGCATGTAAATTCTATCTTTCAGAAATACCTCCAACAACTTATCCACCACCAGTATCAGACTCACAAGTCTCCAGATCCCAGGCTTTAGCTTACAATCTTTCTAAAGTAAAGGCACAATATTAGTCACCCTCCAGTCCTTCAGCTCCTTACCCATGGTTATAGATAAATCAAATATTTCAGCCAGCAGCCCGACAATTTTCTCCCTAGCTTCCCACAACGTCCTGGGATACGGACGTCCAGCACTTTCTCTTCTTTAGTGTGAGCTGTTTTCAAACTACCAGTATGTATTTCCCTGAGTGCTTAGGCCTCCATTTCTTTCTCCACAATACAAACAGATGCAAAATATTAATTTAACATCCCTCCCATCTCCTAGATTCAACACAAAGACAAGCTCATTGATCTTTAATGTGCTGTACTCTCGCTCTAGTTGCCCTTTTATTCTTAATGTACTTGTAGAATCTCTTTGGATTATCCTTAACTATATTGGCCAAGACTATCTCATTGTCTTTTAATTTCCCTCTTAAGAATGCCCCTATTCATTTTATACTCTTCAACAGATTCATTCGATCCCAGTTGTCTATATCTAATTTATGATTCTTTTTATTCTTGACAAGAACCTCAATATCTTTATTCATCCATTATTCCCTGATTTTACCAGCTTAATCTTTCATTCTAACAGGAACATAATGTCTCTGAACTCTTGTTATCTCACTTTTGAAAGCCTCCCACTTGTCTGCCGTCCCTTTACCTGGGAACAGTGTACTCTAATCAACTTTTGAAAGTTCTTGTAGGAGTAAAAAATCAGAAGTCAATTACAAAAAAAAGTCAAGTTAAGTCAAATCAAGTTCAGTCAAATCAAATCAAGTCAAAGAATTCCAACAACTCCATTTGATTTTCAATAATGGGCAGCACGGTGGCACAGTGGTTAGCACTGCTGCCTCACAGCGCAAGAGACCTGGGTTCAGTTTCCGCCTCAGGTGACTCTCTGTGTGGAGTTTGTACATTCTCCCCGTGTCTGCGTGGGTTTCCTCTGGGTGCTCCGGTTTCCTCCCACAGTCCAAACATGTGCAGGTGAGGTGAATTGGCCATGCTAAATTGCCCATTGTGGTAGGTGTAGGGGTAAATGTAGTGGAATGGGTCTGGTTGGGTTGCTCTTCGGAGGGTCAGTGTGGACTTGTTGGGCTGAAGGGCCTGTTTCCACACTGTAAGTAATCTAATCTAATCTAAAGAATGCTAGAGGAACAGAGAGTAACCAGGATTAGACAGGTGGTCACATTAGCTAATGATTAAAAGCTGATCCACAAATCTCTAGTCTCGAAGATAGTCCTTCCCTTTACTTCCAACCAACTGAAAATAGTAAAGAGGCAGGGAAAATGATAGGAAACAGATCGCCCATGGGAAAGAGGGAAATGCAGCGACCCCTCATTAGGACAGAACGGTTGGTACTGAGATGGAAAATGAGTCCTACTGCATCCATCTTCAATTACTTAAGTAACCAGCTACCTTGAGCAACATGCCAATTAGGCATGCAGGCCACTGGAATGTTGGTGGAAATGATTTACAATGGGAACAGAAGGATGAAGAGCCCTTTTAAAGTGAAAGTCAGGAGGTTTAGAGGGGATTTAAAGAAAAATGTTTTCACCCAGAGGATGGTGGGTGTCTGGAATGCACTGCTTGGAATGGTCGTTGAAGCAGGTACATTCAAAGCTATGGGCCTAGCATGTGAAAGTGTGATTACTGTAGGTAGTAGGGTATCTTTGGTGGTACAGACACAATGAGCCTATGGACCTCTTCTGTACTGTATGATTTTGTGATTTATGATTTCAGATGGTGGAATCTCATAGCGGTCTGAGAGATGTAAGCAATGGTGATGCAGAATTAGACAAGAAGATTGGAAATGCCGTCTCAACGTTGGGAGCACATCACTCCATCTTTTATGCTTTTATACTTACATTTGGCACGACAAGTATGCAGGGTTAGTCGTGTTGGATGTTAGGAGAGTGAGTGAGGGAAGATGTTGCAGGCAATAGTGAGAATGGCAGAGCATGAACCTTGGTGGGAAATGGGTGCAGTAGCAGAGATAGAGTGAGTGTGAGGCAGAGAGGAGTGTGGCACTTACCTTAGCATAACAAAGAATGGACGTTCCTCTGCACCATTGAAATGGCACTGACCTGGTTGGTGACCTTGGAATAGCTGCCAGGGTCTGTTTATGTGGCCGCCTCTGCCTGTCCTCCATGAAGAGGTCTCCTCTCCTTCACTCCACCCTAACCTACAAGGCCTCCAAATCACTGTTGGAGAATCACAGTGCCATCTTCTTCTCTGACATGTTCATATTCTGACCATCACTGAGCAGGGCACCTTTGGAATGCTAGTGCTCATCTAGGTGAACAGAGGCCTTCTCACGATGGCATAGCCTTAAGACTATGGCAAAATGGGGCTCGAATTACATATGTGAGTTAGGGGCAGTGGTATGCATTAGTAAGGTATGGTGAGAGACTTCAGTAGACCCTGTGGTGAAAATCCCTCCAAAAACCATGACGCATCTCGGATGTGGCCATAAAAACATCAGGTTCAACACAGAGTTGCTAATGGCCTGGGCTCTGTGCTTACTGATTACATAAAGCAGACACAGAAACTGCAAGCAGGCTACTAATATTACTTTTACAGGCACTAAAGGTAGAGCAGTAACTTTATATTGGAACCTTACATGTTATAATGCCCTCTAACCATCCTTTAAGGTTTAATGCCTGTCTGGTCTGAGATCGTTTAATAATGCAACATGAGCTGCTAGTTAAATTAGTTGTAGGACTACTGCATTTCCAACAATTTTAGTTCCTACAGATTGATATTGGCACAATACTTGCCAAGTTGTTCACTAGTGGAAAACTAAATCAATTTGGTGCTCATCTGAAGATGTGATGCCAATTTAACTGAAAAAAGCATTTATCTAATAATCTATCTATTTCATAGTTGTAAGGATAAAATTACTATCAAAAAGAGGTGAACTATACTGATGCTAAATTCCTTCATCAGAGCAACTTTCATTGGCATTGGTTTCTCATTGCTTGGTTTAACTGTTTTTGTATTAATTGGATGATGTAGATCATACTTTGTATAATATTGTTGAATTGTTATGTGGATTTATACCCATTCAAACATTGAATTTTATTTACAATTTGTTAGTATTTTTATTTGACTCAATGCTGTGTTTAAAATCATTGCCTTTCATATCTGACCAAACAAGTAGTGCCTCATTTCAGAGATCTATAACTGAGCCAACTGCAAACATTCAGGCAGACCGATGTTTCGATCCCAGGAATTTCAGACATGATGTGTTGCAAATTCCAAACATTGTTTTCAACAGATGCTTTACAACTTCACTCTGTCTTTCCACTTCAACAGGCTAAAAAGGCCCTGAAAAATATCCTGCAGAAATGCACATATCTGCCAGCTCTTGATCCACTACTACATGATGCTCCTCCCAATGTCCTTAAACATGTTGTTGGACAATATAGTAAGGTAAGAAATACACTTCATTTATATCAAAAATCCATTGACCCACTAATGTGAATCAAATATTGCATTTACTAGAAGCTGATAGATGTGTTCATCTTTAGTGTGCATGATAGATTTTGGAGTATACAAAAAACAATTGTATTTTCTATAATGCTTAATTGATAGTTTTTGTTTCATTGTACAATCAGAAGTTGCATTTATAATGTGTCTTTCACAATGTCAGGATGATTCAAAGTGCTTTACCGTTAGTTCAGTTTTGAAATGTAGTCACTGGTGTAATTTAGTGAAATGCCAAAGCCAGTTTGCACATCATAAAGTTCCACAAGTAGCAGTGAGAAAAGGACCAGGTAATTGATTTTAGTAATATTAATTGAGGCAAGGTATTGTGCAGGCCACAGTTGAGACTTCTCTGCTTTCTTTGGAATAGTGGTCTAGGTTTCACATCTAACTCAAAGGACAGTACTTCCAAGAGTCGGTACTCCCTTGATACTGAACTAAGGTAGCAGCCAGATTATTTTACTTAAATCTCAAGAGTGGGGGTTGAATCCATAACCTTGTCACTAAAAGGGCATAGTCTTTGATTGAAGTGGTGCTGGAGGACAATTATAGAGTCACAGAGTTGTAGAGATGTACAGCACAGAAGAGCCTTCGGTCCAACACGTCCATGCCGACCAGATATACCAATCCAATCAAGTCCCACCTGCCAGCAATCAGCCCATATCTCTCCAAACCCTTCCTAGTCATATACCCATCCAGATGCCTTTTAATTGTTGCGATTGTACTAGCCTCCACCACTTCCTCTGGCAGCTCTGCGTGAAAAAGGTGCCCCTTTGGTCTCTTTTAATTAGAGTGGGGCAGTTGGGCATAATTCAGCTCTTATTTTAAAATCAAATGTGACTTCCTTGCTGTTACATTTCTATTCTAAAATGATATGTCTTAATTGTAATAGAAGGCCCCGTTTCTAAGTTTGGTATATTGTAATTATAACTCCCATTAGCAGTACTAGTTGCATTCATGACATGGCCAAGCAGATTGAGTATGAACCTATAAATCCTTCCAACACACACCAATGTAAGAGCAGGACAAGTGGTCAGCCATGCAACGCAAATAAAGTTATACCTTCTAACATCATTGACCATTTTTCCTGTATGTGTAAGTGCATGTTGCCAGACAACCCTGACTCTCTGGTCCGATTACAGCACCTCCATTGGTAGAGGGTATAAATACATTTGACATAATCAAAAATCACATGACACCAGGTTACAATCCAAACGGCTAATTTGAAATTGCAACCTTTCAGACCACCGCTCCTTCCTCAGGCAGCTAGTGTGTCATGTGATTTTTGACACCAGTCCAATACCAACACCTCCATGTCACAGTTGAGATAGACAGTTTGCATTATAATTTAGACATAGAAATTTAAGGCTGAAAAATGCGTTGCTGGAAAAGCGCAGCAGGTCAGGCAGCATCAAAAGAGCAGGAGAATCGACGTTTCGGACATAAGCCCTTCTTCAGGAAAACCAAGGATTGCTGCATGGTTTGAAAGCCAGTAATTTGATATTCATTGTGAACGCTGTTTTGAACAACTGTGGATTATGCAGATGAACTGGGACCAAAGGGTTTTGTACAGTTGGAGCTTTATTTAGCATCAAAAAGATTTTTGGTTTGTGGACTAGTGACCAGTTATCGATGACAAAGATCTTCTGCCTGCCAACAATCATGTGATTGGTTCTCAGGTAACTGAACAGCTTGAGGCTAGGGACAAGATACAGCAATACTATCAGGTCTCCAGCCAGGAGCTTTTCCTCCGTTGTCTAAGAAAAACAATTTATCTTTCTTTCAGCGGTTGTTGTATGGTGTGACTTTTTAATTGATAAGTCAGAGACTCTTTTATAAGTGAACTAGCCACCCTGTGTATCTTGAAAACCAATGGAAGCATTTGGAAAAGGACAACTGAGCAGCAGAAGAACAATAAGAAACATCTCAGCAACTCTTTTGAACAAGAATCACTGAATTATTTATTCAAAGATCTCTCCATCCAGAACCCTTTTTTTTCTTCTCTCTCTCTCTCTCTGTCTGTGTGTGTGTTTATGTGTAGGAGTTTATAAGGGGATGAGTTTTATATGCTGATGGTGTAGCCAGAGATTAATTACCTGTAATAAATAATGTTTTTTGTTAACTACAGAAACCTGTTCATACTTTCTCTCAACCTAGGTCTAAAAAAGAGTAAATTGGAGAATTTTGTGTACTTCTAAAAATCTTTAAGTTTTGTGAAGACTCCAGGAATTTCCAAAACTTGATTTCCAGCATGCCACCCCAGTGGGTCATAACACTGTAAGTTCTACAACTGTAGCTGGCATTGGAATGTTTGAGCCATCACTGAACCTAAATGGAGAATGGCAACACAGCAGCTTGTGCCTCAGAGTGACAGTTTAGTGTGCAAGTTAACATAGTAGTTTGTGTCACTTGTTTGGCAGCTTGATGGAGAAAGTAAACAGGAGCTTGTGTTTCTGGTGGGCAGCTCAATGTAGAAAGTAAGGCAGCATTTTGTGGCTATACAGTGTGATGTCAATGTCAGAGGTGGTGCTTTACCTGCAGTGTACATGGCGAATACAATGCATATGAATGAAGACCAGAGGCATGAACAGGAAAGAGGAGGTATGGCTTGTGGAGCAAGGGTGGACTACTTTCGGTGAGGGAGCACCATCACAGTCAGTGCAGGGACTGGCCCAATTCTGGTTCAGGGAGTTGGCCACAGTCAGTCAGACAGTTTGTCCAAAAAAACCTGAGTAAATAGCAACATTTCAGTCTGTGGATTGGGCCATGATCAGTTCTGGAAGTCAAGCAAAATCAGAACAGGCATTACTGGTCAGTTGTTTGGGAACATCCTTCAAATTCAATCTAGGGGATGAACCATGGTCATTCAGGGGCTGGTTCACCCATAAACTGGGAGATCTGTGTAGTCTGTCCGTGGCATTGTCAAGTCTGCACGCAACTAGTCTCTAGATTGCATCAGTTGTATTGGACAGCTGAGGGAATGGTTAATGTCATAAGGAATAATTGAATGTGATTGGGTTGGGTCTGGTAGTACAAACTCAAAGGCTTGGTCAAGGAAACTAAGGGTGAATTGTTTTGATATGGAGAGAATACAGAAAAGACATTAGCAGCATGCTCATGAGGGGCTCTGGGCATAAAATGGGAACAACGATGATAATTTCTTGGCTCTGCTGGTTAACTTTTAAATGACACCAAATTAATACAACTAATAACACTTATTTACCAAGTATATTATATAGTCTTTACATTCCCCCTCCTCCATTTCAACTGCCAGGCCAGTCTCCACATGCCTCTTGCAGATTTCCCCACTCTACTCCTGAGTAGACTAGCAGGTCAGAAATAATCTATTAAAGGGGCCATCTACTATAGTAATGTAAAAGGGCTCAACAAAAACATGTAGGGTGAAGAATCATGGGGGAGTTTTGAAATGATGATGGAGGTACAGAATGGGAGTGGTATCATGTGTCATAGGGAAGCCTGCAAATCACTGCAGTGAACACAATCTCTGATGTTCACCATAATTTGTTCTGAAAAATTTCTCAGATATCAACTCATAAATATATTCAAGAAATCAATGATGCTCACTTTTCAAGAGCCCGAAAGTTAATGTGTTTCCTCTTTGAAGAAGGAGGGCAGATAGCTAAGGAATTAGGATTCTTGGCCAGCACTATTTTCTGCAGATTCAGGGTGCAATTAGAGCACCACATAGCAATCAGAGCACCTTAACATGAAGCAGCAGTCTTGTCAATAGAAAAGCAAACCATTTCCTTAACATACAAATCATTTGTCACTGTAACAGCCAGATAATGCAAGTAAGCATTAGATATCCAGGGAGCTGCCATTGCTCTTACATTCTGGACCATTCACAGGAGCCTCTTTGAAAAGTTCTTGACACATAGAATATTGGAACAGAAGCAGGCCGTTAAGCCCATTGAGGATGCCCCACCATGCAATGCGAAGATAGCTGATTGAACACTTCAATGTCTTTTACTTAACATGCGTAATCCGTAATCCGTAATGGTTGCTGGGTGACAGGGGATCCCCCCCCTTTCCACACTTTCGTGATAACAAATCTAAGTCCTCAGACTGACATTGAGAAGAGATACAGCGCTACCCATGGTTCAACCAGGGCCATTGCAGGACAGATGATAGGCCTTTTGAAAATGAAGTTCTGATGCCTGGACCAGGCAGTGTGGTACAGAATACCCAGGTCTGAGTGCCCTGCACCATAGTTGTTTGCTGTATCCACCACAGTCCCAGTGAACAAAAGGTGGATGTATAAGGGTACAAGTTGAAAACCTCTGAGGAGGAAGGTGAGAATGAGAATGAGAATCCTTAAATGGGTCAGGATAACCATCATTAAGATAAAGAGGCCAGAGGCAATCTTATATCAACCTATTTCCAGGGTGACTAAGCTGACGAGAATCATTATCTGTAAGTTATGCTTTCATTTACACTGTTGGATGTTAGCTGTTTGATTGCTGAATTCAACATTCCTCATTGTTTGTAATCAATTTTTATTTGTTTTATCTCTGTAATTAAATGGTGACTCTTCATTTTACTCTAGTTTTGACTTTGTCAATTCTGTCACATCTAAACAGCATTCCTCAACCTTGTTGGGAATTAACATTATCATTAAAGTACTCTGTGATACAGGGAGCACTTTGGTGACTATGCGCTTCTGGATGGTTGCACTAAAATGGTCCTTGCATCAAAGATATGTGAGTCATATTGGAAAGTCCACTCCCTGAAGACTTAAGTAGTTCGCATCTTGAGACTATTCTATGTGTTTTACACTCTCAGTATCCCTGCACTGCTGCAGAATATCTTTGTGGTGCCTGAGCTTCTTCATTGACAATGATTCCACTACTAGTGACCACAAGGTTTTAAGCAGTTCCTTCCATTCTACTCCAAACCTGTGAGAGATGAATGTATGACATGACCATAACCATCTTCCATACCCTTAGATTTTCTAGCATGACTTTTAGAACCCTAAACATGGGTTCGACCTTTCCTTCCTGGAGCCAAAAAATACATGACAGGTTCCACCATCACTTCCACAAGGTATGTGCAGAGTGCAGCAATTGGATGTCCCTTGCTCTAGTTCCTCCATTAAACCTTATTGTTAACATCACCATCTTCTACAATAATCTATCATGCCCCGACTCCAAACCCCATCTAATAGGTCATTTCTTAACAACCGAGTGCTCTTGATTGATTATGGTACATATATCAAAGTGTGGCAATTAAAAAGCAGCACATCCTTTTCATGATAGCAAATGTTCCACATCTTTGACATCTGATAACCCTCTGCTTATACTGATATAATAATGCTATTATCAGGAATTTGAGCAGTGCAAGTAAATATAGATTTACAAAAGTGTAGATTATATATATATATAAACATTGATTGAGCACGTATGCTATGGATATGTCCTTAAAAATTATGTCTAGGTGCAGGCCCAATTCCATAGCTACAGTGGAGAGAGTCTGCTGACTCGTATCCCCTGGTGATTTCGAAGACTTGGGTGGACATCTTGTGAAGGCTGTGGGTCTAGACAGTCACAGCCCTGCATAAGTGCCCTGCATAAGTACAGGCACAACCTTCTTGGGCCTCAGCTGCTGCAGGCAATGGGGCCAATGGTAGAGGAGAGAAGGAGGAGGTGGAGGGTAGCTCTGGAATGTTCTGAGAAGAAGCTCCCAGTGTGCCTATCTGATAGTCCTCCTCCCTCACTGTCTCCACTAAAGGAAGGGGCACCTGGAGTAAGATTGATGTGATCCAGCCCTCCCTTTGGCTTGACATTTATACTGACATTTTTTTGGTGAAAGCGATGGAGTGATGTTTGGAATGTATATTCAGCATTCTGTTGGCTTCCAGGTGGCTGCCAACGGTGCAGCCAAACACTCGCATGCCAGAACCACCATATTAGTGAGTAGCATCCTCAAGTCTAGTTTGGTAGAGTACTCACCAATTTGATTGTTTTTGGGTTGGAGGAGGCTGCAGCCTCTTGCATTGTGTATTAGTGGGTATCTGTAGAAGAGAAGAGAAAGAATCAGTTAGTGAAGATAATGCAGACCAATATGTTTGTCTTTATACACATCTGACAAGACCAGACAGTGTAATATTTCTCGCTGAGTTCCTGGGCATTCAAGTCTCCCCACTGCATCAGGATTGGTCTTGATTTTCCCTGACCAGCTTTACTGCCCACTTCCCAAAGTAGGCTGAAGAGTCTGATGTCCAGCAACCCTCTGCCAGTCTTTGCCTACTCTGCACATTTGTGGAGCAATCTCTCCTGCCGAAAGATAAAGAGAAGGACTGTGTGTAATGGCATTTCATGAACATCTATAACCCTGTCAAGTGGTGAACCATCCTCAATGTGTAGTAATTGCAGCAACCTGGGTGGTTAGTACTTTAAAAGCACAAGATAGCTGCAATCCCTTCAGTATACATTCTGTATGTGATGCTGAGGCTTGCAAGCTAAGATTCTTTCTGAAATATCTGTGAAGTGGCAGAATTAAATGATGCTGTTCGGCAGCAGTGCTAACTACTGTGCCACTGTGCTGCCCTGACACAAATAATGAGGTGAGAATCATGTAATTGCATGAAATAATTCATGGTAGAAATTACTGTCTTCAACAAAGTTAAGATATCAGGACAGGTGGATAGTGGTTAAGAAGGCACATGATATACTTGGCTTAATTATTCAGCGTGGGCACAAGGAGCCATAAAGTCTTTTCTGTGCTGTATATGTCTATAACTCTCTGACTCTAAGCACCAAACTTTAACTATAAATTGGAAAATCTGGCCTTATAGTGGAACAGGCTGACAGGTTATACCTGCAAACAATTTTTTTTTAATTACAGGTAAATCCTCAAAATATTTGGTTTCAATTAACACAGTTTCACCATAACACAGCTTTTACTTCACTGTGCATCATTTCAATAATAGGCACCTGATTCACAATAACACAATTATTACCTGACACCCAGTAGCATGGAGGAATTAATGCAATAAATTGGGCAAGTTCCTGTTCATTTAGTTTTTCTTGGCTGTTGCCTGCCTGAATGACATTTCCATGGAGCAAGGCTCCTCAGTGCACTAGCTGTGAAAGCAAAGGAATTGTACCTAAGAAAAGCAGGAAATTCATTTTGCTGAGTGGTAACTTAGTCATGCTGTCCAGATTCAAACGTGATGAGTGAAATATGGATATTGAAAGAGCTTTAGGTCTCATTGCTTTGCCTTTGTTTATAATTCAACATAATGCAAATAAATTAAAGTGAGAAGCAAAAGTCTAACTCTGTTAAGTGCAAGTCATGCATGTTCTCAGATAATGGAGGAGGATTTGGAAAGACTTTTAGCATTCTGGATTCACATCAAAATTAAGGAAATGTAATTGTTTTGTATGTGATACTGGAAAAAGATGGAAGCCTGTATGAGGACTTGAAAAGAAATTAAATGATCCTAATGTGAAATGTTTTCATGGATGGTTTGAACATTTTAAGAAAGCCATGCTGCATAATATTAAGATGACTTGTGAAGCAGCCCAAACTGATGCTGAAACCACAAAAGCATTTGCCAGGTTGCTGCAGGAAGTGGTTAAAGAATGAGGAAAACAGAGGTACAAGTTGGCCAGACTTGTAAATGATGCCATTCAATCCTATTGGGAAATGTGCAGAGAGAAAAAGAAGTTAGCAACTCAATTAAAGCTGGATTATTTAAGAAAAATTGCCCCCAAGGATGCTCAGCCCTTCACCTCTGAAGTAACATAAGAGTAATCTGATCAGCATCAACCTGTCAGAGCTGCAGATGAGTCAAATGAAGATCCACAGACTTCCAACTCCAGATAAGTAATCTTGAATATGAGGAAACAAACATTACAATATATTCTTTTCTCATATTTTGGTGTTTTATATTAACTTTGTATTTGTATTCATTACTTGTCTGATGTTCCGGTCACGTAACCTGAAAGTTTACATGGGTTTCTATGGAAACATTTATTTTGAATAATGCAGTTTTTCTTAATTCAGTGATTTTCAGGAATTTAACATCTAATTGGGGATTCTCTGTATTTGATTTTCTGTGAACATTGCACACCGAGTGCCAAGACAAAGTCTATTTATTATCCCAGTTAGAGGGGTAATTTGGACAAAGTGGTGGATATAAAAATGGGAGACTGGAGAAGGTAGGGAGAAAGGAGGAGAGAAAGATAGTGAGGGAAAAGAGTAAGAGGGATGAGTGATGACAAAGTAAAAAGGTAAAATTGGGATAAAAAAACAGGAGTTGTCCAGCAAGGAAAGGGAAAAAGGTAATTGGAGATTTAAAGGAGAGGATGTGAGGAGAAGCTAAGAAAAAACAATGGACTGAATGTGGTGCCTTCCTTTAAAATGTTTGTCAGTAAAGAAGTGTTTTTGATGTAAAATCTGAATGCTTTACACTGTATCAATGGGCCATCAAGCTGGCAGGGGATTAAATCAAGATGCTCCTCACTGTTAGTAGTAATGGGCAGAAGGTATTGCTTTTGATTATAATACAGGGTGTTGGTTTACGAACTTGGGGCTTGTGTACAGTGACCTAGATACCTTTGAGCAAGAGGCCAGGGAAAAGGAACACTGCCTACTATGGGGAATACAAAGTTAAAAATACACACCACAAGGTTATAGTCCAACAGGTTTAATTGGAAGCACACTAGCTTTCGGAGCGACGCTCCTTCATCAGGTGATTGTCGAAGCAGCGTCGCTCCGAAAGCTAGTGTGCTTCCAATTAAACCTGTTGGACTATAACCTGGTGTTGTGTGATTTTTAACTTTGTACACCCCAGTCCAACACCGGCATCTCCGAATCATGACTACTATGGGGAAGGGGAGGTTCTAATGTTATTTTTGCTGCTCAGTGAGAGGAAGGGGATTCTTTACCGCAAGTGTCAACTGTACTATTCTGTGGACAGAGGCAGGTTTACCTGTGATTTGGTTATAATGTTTCATACCCTATGAGCTGGTAATTGGGATTAGTTCAGTTATCATGGATATTGCCAGATGATAAACACTGCATTATATTCCTTTACACTGGACTTGCCATGTTACTAACATATTATTACGTGCTTCATTCAGTAAAATTACATTCTTCCGAATTCTCCCACTTCCCCATGGATGATAAATGGCATTGTCTAGGCTCCTGCTCAGAGTTTCACTTCTGTTAAGGTACCAAAATTCCACACCAACAGTCAGAAATGTATCTGAAATAGGTTTTCAAGTTGAATCATTTACAGTTCTGGGAATTCTAACAAGAACAACCCTTTATGATGCTTTCCAGCAGACAATCAATTTGGAGCAACAGTGGGGTGGCAACTTAAAATGATGACATTGTTCTCGTGCAAAAGGGCCTGTCACATATTACTATCTTTATCTCACTGTACTTAATAAACTATATATTGTGTCAGGTTTTTCTCAGCACTCTCACTTTTGAATCACAAAGTTCTGAATTCAAGGCCCACTCCATAAATTTGAACGTATGGTCTATGCTGATACTTCATTGTTTAAACAGTCGTCTTTTGCCTGATTTATTAGACCAAACACCAGTTTACAATGATACTGTAGGCAGAAGAACGACAAGTTTTAATATCCTAGCCAAACTTTATTACTTAATCAACAACCTGGTCATTTATTTTAATGTTTTTTGTAGATCTTGCTGTTTGAAAAGCTGTTATGTTTCCTACATTGCTTTAAGTTATGTCACTGATTGTAAACACTTTTGATATTCTAAAAGGTGCTTATGAATGCAAGTTCTTGCTTTCTGTAACATAATCACCACAGTGAATCCCACAGGGAATGGGAAGCAATAATGGCGTTACTGCCTTTCACATGTTTGTGCATATTAAAGCAGATTAAAGATTGAAATGGATAAAGAGAAAATTAGATTTTCTCTTTGTAAAAATCACATTACAACCAATCTTTTAAATTTTATTTTCCACATTGACTGCCCCAACTGCCACCAGCCACCATCATAAGCTCATCATCTTTGTGGGGCTTAAAACTTTCTTATCTTCCTTATCATAATGTATCTTCCTCATTCTCTAAACCTCTTCAACATTATTTTATGTCTCATATAAACCCTATCATACACTATCTTCCCCCAACTCTGTCACTCCATTTGAATGATATTGATGCTGAGAGGCCTGGATAAAGTGGACAAGGAGAAGATATTTCCTCCAGTAGGAGAGACTAGGACCTAAGGCCTCAGTGTCAGAGTGAAGGGACAACCTTTTAAGAACTGAGATGAGGAAGAATTTCTTCAGCCAGAGAGTGGTGAATCTGAGAAGTTCATTGCCGAAGAAGGCTGTGAAGGCCAAGACACTGAGTGTTTTTAAGACAGAGATGTGTTCTTGATTAGAAAGGGGATCAAAGGTTATGGGGAGAAGACAGAAGAAGGGTTGGGAAACATGTGATTAAATGATAGAGCAGGTTCGATGGACCTAATGGCCTCTGTCATAGAGATGTACAGCACAGAAGAGTGTTCGGTCCAACATGTCCATGCCAACCAGGTATCCCAACCCAATCTAGTCCCACCTGCCAGCACCCGGCCCATATCCCTCCAAACCCTTCCTATTCCTATACCCATCCAAATGCCTTTTAAATGTTGCAATTGTACCAACCTCCACCACTTCCTCTGGCAGCTCATTCCATACATGTACCACCCTCTGCATGAAGAAGTCGCCCCTTAGGTCACTTTTATACTTTTCCCCTCTCACCCTAAACCTATGCCCTCTAGTTCTGGACTTCCCGACCCCAGTGAAAAGACTTGTCTATTTATCCTATCCATGCCCCCATAATTTTGTAAACTTCTATAAGGTCGCCCCTCAGCCTCTGACGCTCCAGGGAAAACAGCCCCAGCCTGTTCAGCCTCTCTCCATAGCTGAAATCCTCCAACCATGGCAACATTCTTGTAAATCTTTTCTGAATCCTTTCAAGTTTCACAACATCTTTCCGATTAAAAGGAGACCAGAATTGCACGCAATATTCCAACTGTGGCCTAACCAATGTCCTGAACAGCCGCAACATGACCTCCCATCTCCTGTACTCAATACTCTGACCAATAAAAGAAAGCATACCAAATGCCTTCTTCACTATCCTATCTACCTGCAACTCCACTTTCAAGGAGCTATGAACTTGCACTCCAAGGTCTCTTTGTTCAGCAACACTCTCTAGGACTTTACCATTAAGTGTATAAGTCCTGCTAAGATTTGCTTTCCCAAAATGCAGCACCTTGCATTTATCTGAATTAAACTCCATCTGCCACTTCTCAGCTCATTGGCCCATCTGATCAAAATCCTGTTGTAATCTGAGGTAACCCTCTTCGCTGTCCACTACACCTCCAATTTTGGTGTCATCTGCAAACTTACTAACTATACCTCTCATGCTCACATCCAAATCATTTATGTAAATGACAAAAAATAGAGGACCCAGCACCTCTATTTCAGGTTTCCAGTCTGAAAAACAACCCTCCACCACCATCCTCTGTCTTCTACCTTTGAGCCAGTTCTATATCCAAATGCCAAGTTCTCCCTGTATTCCGTGAGATCTAACCTTGCTAACCAGTCTCCCATGGGGAACCTTGTTGAACGCCTTACTGAAGTCCATATGGATCACATCTACCGCTCTGCCCTCATCAATTCTCTTTGTTACTTCCTCAAAAAACTCAATCAAGTTTGTGAGACATGATTTCCCACGCATGAAGCCATGTTGACTATCCCTAATCAATCCTTGCCTTTCCAAATACATGTACATCCTGTCCCTCAGGATTCCCTCCAACAACTTGCCCACCACCGACGTCAGGCTCACTGGTCTATAGTTCCCTGGCTTGCCCTTACTACCCTTCTTAAAGAGTGGCACCACGTTAGCCAACCTCCAATCTTCTGGCACCTCACCTGTGACTATCGATGATACAAATATCTCATCAAGAGGCTAGCAATCCCTTCCCTAGCTTCCCACAGATATCTAGGGTGCACCTGATCAGGTCCTGGGGATTTATCCACCTTTATGCATTTTTTTTAGATTAGATTACAGTGTGGAAGCAGGCCCTTCGGCCCAACAAGTCCACACCGACCCACCGAAGCGCAACTCACCCAGACCCATTCCCCTACATTTACCGCTTCACCTAACACTATGGGCAGTTTAGCATGGCCAATTCACCTAACCTGCACATTTTTTGGATTGTGTGAGGAAACCGGAGCACCCAGAGGAAACCCACGCAGACATTTCAAGACATCCAGCACTTCCTTCTCTGTAATATGGACATTTTGCAAGGTGTCTTATGGTCTGAACATTGTGCAGTCATCAGTGAACATCCCCACTTCTGACCTTATTGGGAAGGCCAATAATAAAGCAGCTGAAGATGGTTGGGTCGAGGACAATTCCCTGAGGAACTCCTGCAGAGATGTCCTGGAGCTAAAATGACCACTTTCAACCATCTTCCAATGTGCCAGTTATGATTCCAACTGGCAGAGAGTTTTCCCCCTAATTCCCATTGATTCCAGTTTTGCTGGGGCTCCTTGATGCCATACTCAAATACAGCCTAGCTGTCAAGGGCTGTGACTCGCATCTTATCTCTGGAATTCAGCTTTTTTGTCCATGTTTGAACCAAGGCTATAATGATGTCAGGAGCTGAGTGGCCCTGGTAGAACCCAAATTCAGTGTCAGTGAGCAGGTTGTTGCTAAGCAAGTGCTGCTTTATAGCATTGTGGATAACACTTCCCATTGCTTTAGTGATAATCAAGAGTTTACTGGTGGGATTGTAATTGGCCAGGTTTGATTTATTCTGCTTTGTGTACAGAACATATGAAATAATTCCAAGGAAGCAGGTATCTTGTCACCATGTCACCCTTTGTTTACGCGTACACAGTACATAGCCCCTGACCAGCCAACTCAGAGCCAGTCCTAAAATGAAGAGACTCTTTGAATCGCCTGTTACAGCCACGGTTCTCTGATTGATCCAGGTTAACAACCACAATCAGGATTCTAATAGACAGTGAGATCCACCTGGCCCTGTTACCAGTCACTACAACAAACCTGGGCAATTTTCCACTGTCAGGTAGATGCCAGTATTGTCGCTGTACTGGAAGAGCTTGATAAGGAGAGCAGCAAGTTTTGGAGCACAAGTCTTAAGTACTTATGGCCAGGTGAATTGGCCATACTAAATTGCCTGTAGTGTTAGGTAAGGGGCAAAATGTAGGGGTAGGGGTGGGTTTCGCTTCGGCGGGTCGGTGTGACTTGTTGGGCCGAAGGGCCTGTTTCCACACTGTAATCTAATCTAATCTAATCTAATCTACTATTGCCGGAATATTGTCAGGGCCCGTAGCCTTTGCAATATCCAGTGCCTCCATGTGGAGTGAGTCAAATTGACATTTGTAATGCTGGGGACCACTAGAAGAGGCTGAGATGGATTATCCACTCGACATTTCTGGCTGAAGAGTGCTGCAAGTACTTCAGTCTTATCTTTTGTATTGATGTGTTGGCCTCTTACATCATTGAGGGTGGGGATATTGTGGAGCGTCCTCCTGCAATGAGTTGTTTAATCGAGTACCATCATTCACAATTGGATGTGGCAGGACTGCAGAACGTCAACTTGATTTGTTGTTTGTAGGATTGCTTAGCTCTGTCTGTCACTTGCTGCTTATGCTGTTTGGCATTCAAGTAGTCCTGTTTGGTAGCTTCATTTAGGTATACCTGGTGCTGCTCTTGGCATGCCTTTCTACACTGTCCATTGAACCAGGTTGTTCCCTGGCTTAATGGTCAAGTGAGGTTTATGCCAGGTCACGAATTTCCAGATTGTGTTGAAGTACAATTCTGCTGTGGTTGATGGTCCACAGTGCTCAAGTTACTGAAGAACAGGAGCAAATCTGACTCTTCCTCTCCAGAATAAATTGTCTTGTACAATCAATCTCTGCTATCTCCCAGGATGCCGTCCCCATACTTGGAAAAAGGCTCTCCCTATCCACCCTATCTAACCCTCTGATTATCTTCTATATCTCTATTAAGTCACCTCTCAACCTTCTTCTCTCTAACGAGAACAGCCTCGTTAGATTGACTGTCTGTCTTCATTTTTGTGTCTCTGATAGAGATCTCATTCTCTGGTCATAGGAGAGATGGAGAACCCTTATCAGCTGGATGGTGAGGGTTTGATGAAATCAAATTGGCTTTAGACACTTAAGTAGTCACTGTTGGGTCTTCCTCACAATTGATGTCCCCGATTGCAAAACATCTGGCAACAGAGGTTCTGCCCACTGAGACCTGCCAGCTAATCTGAGGCTAGTAGCTACATGTCACTGCCAGCATACATGGTAGTGGTAGTGCCACTGCATCTCTAAAGGCCCAAGACTGATGAGAGACCCAAGCCAAAGGTAAGATGGCAGAAAAAATAGCAAGTTCTGTAGAAACTCAGCAGGTCTGGCAGTATCTGGAGAGAGAAAAATCAAATTAATGTTTCGAGTCCAGTGATGCTTTAGTGTAACAAAAAACAGGTGGGTAAAGGTGGTATTTATGTTGATGAAGATGGCGGTGTTGGTAGGGGAGAGGTTGGGAAAGGACTGATTTCAGTAGATGGAGATAATGCTCAGAGAGAGAACAGAAAAAGAAACTGACAGAGGGATTGCTAATAGTAAGCAAGGAAAGAAGTTAGTGCTGAATAGGTGATTATAGAAAGTGGAAATGATTGAAAATGGGTTGGCCGTGGTAGAAACAACAGATACAGAGCATGACTTAGGGGTGTAAGGTTAGCCAACAAACTTGGAGGGAAGTAGTCATGCTCTGAAATTGTTAAAATCAGTGTTGAGTACTTTAGGCTGTAAGGTACCTCTGCAGAAGGTTAAGTGTTGCTTCTCTAGCTTGTGTTGCGCTTCACTGAAGTGCTGTGACAGGACTGAGATAGAAATGTTGGCACTGGAGCACAGTGGCATATTGAAATGACTGAGTTCTGGAAGCTCAGAGTCATTTTCATGAAAGAAGCAGCACCAATGAATGCACTGGAGAAAGAGTTGTGGACAGGAACAAGGAATATTTCACATATATGCTGGGCATAAGTGGGACCTATATGGATACCTATAGCCACATCCTTGACCTGAAGAAAGTGAGAGGAGTTAAAGGAAAAGTTGTTCAAAGTGAGGGTGATCTTGACTGGGTTGAGCTTGGTGGTGGTGGCTGGTATCGGTTCAGACCTTCTTTCACAGAAGAAGCAGAGAGCACGAAGACCATCCTGATGAGGTATGGACATGTAGAAGGATTACCAAACCATGGTGAAGAGGAGGGGGCTGGTGCCCACAAATTGGAAAGTGGGAAGAGACTGGACAAGAGAAGAACAGATCGTGTCAATGTAGGAAGGAATAACTTCAGTGGGCCAGGAACATATTGAAACGATGGGTCTGCCCAGGCAGTCCTGTTTGTGGAAGAAGGTAGAAGTGGGGTGGACAGGGTTGGAGAATGATGAGGTTGGAGCTTGTGTAGGGGAGAATGCCAGTTAAATAGTCCGTATCCACCACCACTCTCCTTTGCTTCAGATATGTCCATCTTTCTCCTCAACTGTAGTAGACAGGGCCTTCAGCTGTTATCTAACCACACTCCTGCTCTTACTTCTTTCTTTCCCTTCCACGACAACTCCATCAGCTGCTCCACCCAACGGATCATAAGCCACCATTTTCACCACTCCATTAGGATGCCACACTAGGACAGATATTCCCGTTCTTTCCCCGGTCAGCAGTCCATAAGAATCATTCTCTCCAGGACACCCCTGATCTATTCCTCAACCTTCAACACCTCCCCACAGCCCTGCATCACCTTCCCATGCAATTGCAAAATGTGCAATACTGCCCGTTTACCTCCTCCCTCCTCACTACTTAAGGCTCCAGTCACACCTTCAGGTGAAATAGTGGTTTACCTGCACTTAAATCAATTTAGCCTACCCTTTCATTGCTCACAATGTGGTCTCCACTGGGTAGACAAAACACAGACTGGATGACCGTTCTGCTGAGCACCTCTATTCTAACTGTTAATATGACCCTGAAATCCCAGTTGCCTTTCTGAGCAATATACCACTGTTTTCACATAGCAACATTTCTGTCTTAGGCTTGCCACAGTGCTCCAACAAAGCTCCACCTAAGCTGTATATCTCCTTGCACCCGAATTTTTGGTCTGCATCTAATGACCTTAGCATGACCACTATAGTCTCCTCTTTTGGTTTCTTTAATAACAGCTACTAGACTATTATGATATGCACCTTACTAACTTCTTTATTTCTACCATTAAGGAATTACCAGTTTTTCCAAAATATCCACATCCCTGTCACTTATGTCCTTACTAAGCTCCACTGGCTTTCTGTGTTTTAGAGAATTGTTTAGGATTCTAGATCATGCTCTCCAACTCCACATTTGCCTTCTGCCTTTTATTCCTGCATCGGTTGCTCAGGATCAATCCCTTTGCTGTACCATTGGCAAGTAGTCCTTCAGTCCTTCACCTCAGAACAGCCTTCCTCAGCAGCATCACCAAGGAACATCCATCACTGCCTTCAAAATCTCCTTAAAGCTATTCTTTCAATCATGCTTTAGTTAGTTACGAACAGATGTTATCAATTCTAGAAGGAGTGAAAGTAGACAGTCCCCTGGCCCAGACGGGATTTATCCGAGGATTCTCTGGGAAGCTAGGGAGGAGATAGCAGAGCCTTTGGGTTTGATATTTGAGTGGTCATTGTCTACAGACTGAGTACCAGAGGACTGGAGGATTGCAAATGTTGTGCCCTTATTCAAGAAGACAGTAGAGATGACCCAGGTTGTTACAGACCAGTGAGCCTTACTTCTGTTGTAGGAAAGGTTTTGGAAAGGACTATAAATGATAAGATTTATAATCATCTAGCAAGCAACAATTTGATTTCAGAAGGTCAACATGGTTTCGAGAAGGGCAGGTCATGTCTCACAAACGTCATTGAGTTTTTTGAAAAGGTGACCAAGCACGTAGATGAGAGTAGGGCAGTTGATGTGGTATCACATGGACTTCAGTAAAGCCTTTGATAAGGTTCCACATGGTAAGCTGTTGGAGAAAATGCAGAGGCATGGGATTTACCAGTTTGGATTAGAAACTGGCTTTCTGAAAGAAGGCAGCGAGTTATGATTGAAGGAAAATATTTAGCCTGGAGTCCAGCTACTAGTGGTGTGCCACAAGGATCTGTTTTGGGACCACTGCTGTTTGTCATTTTTATAAATGACTTAGACGCAAGCATTGGTGGATGGATTAGTAAATTTGCAGATGACACTAAAGTCAGTGGAGTAGTGGGCAGTTTGGAAGAATGTTACAGGTTGTAGGGGAACTTGGATAAACTGCAGAATTGGATGGGAGGTGGCAAATGGAGTTCAATGCAGCTAAATGTGAGGTGATGCACTTTGGGAAGAATAACAGGCAAGCAGAGCACTGGGTCAATGGAAAGATTCTTAGTAGTGTGGATATGCAGAGGGATCTTGGAGTCCATGTACATTAGATTCCTGAAAGTTGCCATCCAGGTTGATGATGCTGTTAAGAAGGCATACAGTGTGTTAGGTTTCATTCGTAGAGGGATTGAATTCTGGAGCCGCAATATCATGCTGCAACTATACAAAATGCTGGTGCAGCCACACTTGGAATATTATGTACAGTTCTGGTCGCCATATTTTGGGAAGGATGTGGAAGCATTGAAAAAGGTGTAGAGGAGATTTACCAGGATGTTCCCTGGTTTGGAGGGAAGGTCTTACGAAGAAAGGCTGAGAGACTTGGGTCTGTTCTCATTGGAAAGAAGAAGGCTAAGAGGGGATTTGATAAAGACATACAAGATGATCAGAGGATGAGATAGGGTAGACAGTGAAGGTCTTTTTCCTAGGATGATGACGTCAGCTTGCACGAGGGGGCATAACTATAGGTTGAGGGGTGATAGATTTAAGACTGATGTCAGAGACAAGTTCTCTACTCAGAGAGTGATAAGGGTGTGGAATGCCCTACCTACTAATGTATTTAACTCAGCCACATTAGGGAGATTTAAACAATCCTTGGATAAGCACATGGATGATGAGAGGATAGTGTAAGGGGACGAGCTGAGAATAATTCGAGGGTCGAAGGGCCTGTTCTGCGCTGTATTGTTCCATATTCTATGCTTTTGATTGTGTGGAATTAATGGGGATTTTAATCTTAACAGAGACTGGGAGAGGCAGACAAGCACCTGTGAGGAAGGTTGTGAATTTCTTGAGTGTATCCAGGATAGTTTCCTATGTCAATATGTCAATATGTCTTAGATGTGACAAGGGAACAAGCAATATTCAATCTAGTAATGAGCAATGTGTCTGATGATAGAATCACAGCATCCCTACAGTGTGGAATCAGGCCATTTAGCCCATTCACCCAACAATGAGCATCCCACCAAACTCATCTCATCCTAATGACTTCATTTCCAATGTCAAATCCACCTAGCTTGCACATCCCTGGACACAATGGGAAATTTAGCATGGCCAATCCACCTTACTTGCACATATTTGGACTGTGGGAAGAAACTGGAGCATCTGGAGGAAATCCATGCAGTTATGAGAGGAATGTACAAACTCCACCCAGACATTTGCACAAGGACGTAATCAAACCCGGGACCCTGGTACTGTGAGGCAGCAATGCTAACCACTGAGCCACTGTGCCACCATGATTTAGTGACCTAGTTATTCATGAGCATTTGTCAAATAGTGATCATAAGGTGATTGAGTTTAATCAAGTGTTTATAAGAGATAAGCAAGAATCAGATTCTAAAATTTTGGACTTAAGTAAGTCAGACTTTAATGGGTTGAGAAAGAGACTGTCAACAGTAAACTGGAAATAGGTGAAACAACCAGGGAACAGTGGAGAGTGTTCAAAGAGACATTTAATGCTATTCAGAAGCAGTTTGTACCCATGAGAAGGAAACACACCACCTCACAAAATAAAACATCCATCAATATCTAAGGAGGTAAGGGACAACATAAAATTAAGAGAAAGGGCTTATAAAACTGAAAAGAATAGTACAGATCCCACAGAATGGGACAAATACAAAGACCAACAAAGGGCCACAAAGCAGCTTATAAGAGCAGCTAAAAAGGATTATGGAAGAAAACTTGAAAGGATCGTGGATGACATTAAGAAGTAATGTTATCATTCTATAAAGGGAAAGCATCTACAATAAATGTAGGGAAATGGCAGTCAATGGATGTTGCTTATATGGACATCCAGAAGATGTTTGATAAAGTCCTATACAGGAGACTATTAGCTAATGTGGAAGCCCACAGAATTTGAATGCAGATTACTAAAAGGGGTAGGAAATTGGTTGAGTGGCAGGAAGTAGAAAGTTAGAATTATGCGTAAGTACTCAAATTGGCAGTGGTATCCCATAGGGATCTGTGTTGGGGCCTCAATTATTCACAATATTTGTTAATGGAATAAAAAGTAAAATATCCAAATTTTGCTTATGAGACAAAATTGGGCAGCCTTGTAGACAGTGTCGACAACAGGATATTGATAGATTAGGTGCATGGGCAAAGTTGTGGCAGATGGATTTTAATATTAGTAAATGTGAGGTTATCCATTTTGGACTGATAAGGATAGATCAGGCTATCTCTGAGGAAGCACAAAGTTAATTATAATGGGTGTCCAATGAGATTTGGGGGTTCGGACACCTAACCTTTTTGAAATGAAGAGGTATAGAAAGTAGACAAAGATACTGGTAGAACGCTGGCTTTCAAAACTAAAAGGCTACAGTTATACAAAACCTTAGTTAGACCCCACTTAGAGTACTGTGAATAGATATTGTGATGACGCTGTCACTTTAACAAGGTTATTTTGTCCTTGGGTTTTTTTTAAAGAGAGGTCACAAAGGCAGAGACGCTGAGTGGTCTAGGAAGAACCCAGTTTAACAATGGCAGAGGAGTGACCAATTCTCCCAGTTCAGGTTTTTTTCTAGTTTGGTTTAACTGTGGCAGTCACAAAATGTTGGAGTCCAGGAAGGTTGCAAGTTTCAGCAAATGATTCCTGACTTACTTTCTCTCTGGAATGTCTTTGAATGTTATTCCCTCCTGCCTGTAAGAATCTGTCTTTCAATTTACCTTTTTGTCAAGGGGTTTGTCTATGGGATGTTACTGGATTGGAACAGTTCCATAGTTAAGTTGTTGTATTGGGTCAGTTAAGTTGTCTAACAGTTAAGTTATTCTAAATTCTGCTCTCTTTGTTTGTGTTTCAACTGTAGTATGTAAATAAATTCTGTTTTCCTTAAAGCCAAGTGGTTTAACCAGCTGCATCACACCTGGAACATCCACATCACATCTACCTTTAAAATAAGAAAAGGTTAGGATCTGGGCTACCTTCTTAAAATATTTTGAGGGGGCCTGGCCTGGTCCATAATAATATGGACACCACAGCTCCAGAAAGATGTTTTGGTTCTGGAGAGAGTTCAGCACAGGTGTACAAGGGACCTGAGGGGCAACATTTTCAGAAAGAGGGTGGTGCATTAATGGAAAGAGCTGCCAGAGGAAGTGGTAGAGACTGATACAGTTGCAACATTTAAAAATCATTTGGACATGTACATGAATAGGAAAAGTTTAGAGACATATGGATCAAGTGTAGTAAATGGGACCAATTAGGTTTGGGATACCTGGTAGGCATGGATGAGTTAGTCCAAGGATCCATTTCCATGCTGTGTGATTCTATAACTCTAAATAAGGCCTTTATTCTCTAGAATTTAGAAGACTAAGAGATGATCTAATGGAAATCTTCATGTATAAACATGGAAAAATAGGGTTGATAAAGATAAATTATTTTGACAAGTTGACGATTCTCGAACTAGGATCCATAGCCTAAGAATTAGGATCATGCCATTCAGCAGAAATGTTAGAAAGCATTTCCAGATGCAAAGAGAAGGGGAGGTTTCCTCAAATAGCAGTCAATGCTACTTCAATAGTTAAATTTAAATCTAAGATAGACAAATTTTTATTAAGCAAGGGTATCAAGGGATATATGCCCCAGAGCAAGCATTTGGAGTTAGGCCACATATCAGCCATGATGTTATTGAATGGCAGATTAGGCTCAAGGAGATGAATGGCCAACCCCAGTTCCTAACCCTTCTAACAATTTCCTCCTCCACCCATCCTTCTTACTGTCCATTTATTATTCACAGCATTTTAAAGCACTTTATTTATTCATTCATTGGAGGTGACAGTGAATGCTAGCAGGACTATTTATTTGCCATGTTTAATTGCCCTTGAGAAGGTTGCATTGTGTCACCTTCTTCAGCTGCTGCAATCTGTGGATTAATTGCACCAAGGTTAGGCAGGAAATTTCAAGGATTTAATCCACAGATAGTGAAGGAACAATTATATATTTCCAAGAAGCATATGTGTAACTTGAGGGTGAACTTTAAATTCCCATGCGCCTGCTACCTCCAAGCAATAGAAGTCGCAGTTTGGTGGTCCTGTTGCAGGAATTCTGGTGAGTTACTGCAGTGCTTCCAGTAGATGGTATTATTGCAGCCAAGGTTGGTTGGTGGTGGAGGAAGTAAACATTTATGCTGCTAGATGCAATCATAATTAAAAGGCTCGCTAGTGTGTTGCTGGAAAAGCACAGCAGGTCAGGCAGCATCCGAGGAGCAGGACAATTTCTTTTTGGGCCGAAGCCTTTCATCAACCCTTCATTCCTGATGAAGGGCTCCGGCCCGAAACGTCGATTCTCCTGGTCCTTGGATGCTGCCTGACCTGCTGTGCTTTTCCAGCAAAACACCCTTGATTCCAATCTCCAGCATCTGCAGACCTCACTGTCTCCACAGTCAAAAGGCTGTCTTATCTGGAAGATGTGAAACTTCATGAGCTTTGTTGGAACTTCAATAATCCAGGCAAATGTGTAATATTCCATCACATGACTGATTTACTGCTTAAACTTGATAAAGAGACTTGAAAGGTGAAGAAGTGAGAATACCAAACCTCTGACTTGCTTTTGTAGCCCCAGTATTTATGTGGCTGTTCCAGTTAAGTTTCTGATCATTGCTACCCACAGGGTAATGTTGGTTGGAGGTTCAACAATGGTCACGCCACCGCACGTTAAGGAGAGATGATTTAACTTGCTTGTCTTTAACTGACACTTGCTGTGATGTGGATATTATCCACACAAATCCCAAATCAAGGAAGCACTATCAGTGATCCATCTTAGGCCCACACACATACATTGTCTTTTACACATTTCATTTAAAAATCACATCTTTTTATCTTTGTTCATGTGGTAAACATGCAATTTAGAAGTTAATGTTTCAAATTTAATTTATCGAAAGATCTATGGCCAGTATTATCAAGATGGCTAGTTATTTATCTTGGATTTTAGTTGACATGGATAGTGGAATCTGGAGGATAGAAAAATGATTCACAACTCGAGCCTTTTTAAATGTATAACATCTCTGCACCTCAGTTGTATTTGGCAGGCAGCATTAGCTTTACCTTGGCTTCCTTTGAAACTTGAAGAGATGCAAATTAATTTCAATTGAATACATTGCATTATGTTAGAATCCTCTAGGAGAAAGTGAGGACTGCAGATGCTGGAGATCAGAGCTGAAAATGTGTTGCTGGAAAAGCGCAGTAGGTCAGGCAGCATCCAAGGAGCAGGAGAATCAACGTTTCGGGCATGAGTCTCATTCCTGAAGAAGGCATACTGATAACTGCAGCAGTGTTTAGAAATTAAGAAGGATCATCTCAAGCTGATCAGTTATTAAAAATATCATCTTGAAGGTTTTCATTGGTGAAGTGCAAAAGATTAAAATATCAACAAGTAATAGGAAGGATAAATTCATTCACATAAAACTCAGAATCAAGTTAGTTTATCCAGCCTTCCTGTGCAATGTGAATCACCATGAGGCTGGGAAATTAAAACTGCTCTACAGATTTTTATTGTGCAGACATTATACCATGTTTTGTAAAAGCTGTCTTAGAGTCATAGAGTTATACAGCATGGAAACAGACCCTTCAGTCCAACTTGTCCATGCCAACCAGATATCCAAAACTGATCTAGTCCCACTTACCAGCTTTTGGCCCATAACCCTCTAAACCCTATTCATGTACCATCCAGATTCTTTTAAATGTTGTAATTGTAACTTCCTCCACTGCCACCTCTGGCAACTCACTTCCTTATACACACCACCCTCTGCATGAAAAAATTTCCTTTCAGGTCCCTTTTAAATCTTTTTCCTCTCACCTTAAAACTATGCCCTCTAGTTTTGAACTCCCTTAGGAAAATGACCTTGGCAATTTACCCTATCCATGCCCGTCATGATTTTATAAACCTCTATGAGATCACCCCTCAGACTCTGATGCTCCAGGGAAAAAAGCCCCTATCTATTCAGCCTCTCCCTATAGCTCAAACCCTTCAATCCCAGCAACATCCTTATAAATCTTTTCTGAACATTTTCAAGTTTCACAACATCTTTTGTATGGTCTTGCATACAAGTAGATGAGTGTGACTAGTAGAATGAAAGCATGACTAAATCCCATCGTCTTCATTGCCCCTTCAAGAAAAATCATTTTACTCAGTCATTTTATTTTCATTAAATCCAAGTTGGCTGAAGCATGAGTAGGAAACATTATTAAATAGCCAGCATATGTTTTCAGTCAAG
The DNA here is from genome assembly GCF_037043375.1 of Chiloscyllium plagiosum. Taxonomy (NCBI): domain Eukaryota; kingdom Metazoa; phylum Chordata; class Chondrichthyes; order Orectolobiformes; family Hemiscylliidae; genus Chiloscyllium; species Chiloscyllium plagiosum. The sequence continues at coordinate 85,461,654 of NW_028270143.1, forward strand.
TACCTACCAAGGAGTAGTACCTATCTGCTCAGGTTATATCAATATAGATATTAAACGATATCCATAATTTTCATTAACATCCTACAGTCACAATTGGAAAAAGTTAGGGCAGTACATAGGATATAATATCCTTTTTAGGGAGAAAAAATAGCATTGTCAGGTATAAAATGAGATACAGCTAGATAGAAATCTGAAAACTGTTGAATTCCGAGTCTTGGCTCCTATGCATAGCTGTGACTTTTTGCCAAAGAAAAAAGCTCAAAGTTACTCTGCCAAGCTCACACAGCCAGAGAACAAAAAATCACCAGATATTTATGATGTCACCTGAAGAGTTTGGATGAATTCATGCTCACACAATGACTGAGTTAATTACTACGGAGCTAGGTGTGACTACTGTTTCCAGTGTGCATTACAAGAACACATACATCTTTCATCCCACTTTGTAAATCTATGTCCATGTACTATTAATACAATTGTATTCACTAAATGCATTCATACTCCATTAAAGCAATTAGAAAAGGGATCTAGCACCTTATCATTTATGTCAATGCACAAGCAATTACTGACAAATGTATATTAAATTGAGAGATGTAACAATGTGTTACAGGAGTTTCTGGAATGCAAGGATGTCCTTTTTTCCCTTTGGCTGCACATGAATGAGATAACATTCCTTTTCAATGTGCCGTGGCAGTATTCCAAATAAGTGTGCAAAACCTTATCTACATCCAGTAGGACATCAGGTGTTACTAAACACAAGAAAGAAATTCTAAATTGGATATTAAGAAGATGCAAAGCTATATTCAGGATAACTTGTAATGGAAACCAGAAGGATAGAATGAACCCAGGGTTTAACAAGCTTAATGTAACAAAATCATACAGCAATGCTGCATACCAATGCAGCAAGTCAGAAGATTTTGTTTTCAGGATTAAAGAGAAAATACATAGACTTTGTATAATAATTTGAAAGAATATACTATTTTAAAATATTAATATATTAACAATGTTGCAGCTGGTGTGCATTTTCTTGAAATGTTGCACTTTCTTCCTGCAATGTTTCTGCAATTTGTTAACCCCACCCATCATAATTTGCTAACACTCAGTCACTACTATTGACGCCTTAGGAAGGATATATTGGTCATGGAGGCAGAGCATCATAGATTTATTAAAATAAAACCTGAATTCCAAATTTACAAAGAGAGAATACATAAAACAGGATTGTTTTTCCTGAAATTTAGAAGATTAAGGGCTAATTTGCTCAGGGTTTTCAAGGAGAACAGATAGGGCAGCATACAGAAATCATTTCCTTTGGTTGAGGTGTTTGCAACTAGGGGGCATAGTCTAAACTTAGAGTCTCTTAAAAAAGTGAAATTAAGAAAGACTTCTTCACTCAATGGGTGGGAGACATTTGTAGCTCTTTTTCACAAAAGGCACTTAATGTTAAAGCAGTTGCAAATTTGAAATCTGCAATTGATAGATTTTTGCTAACCGAAGATATTAAGCGATGTTTGTATGGGTAACGACATATGTATAGAGTTAGGTTATAGATCAGCCATATTCTTATTGAATGCCTGAACAGGCTCAAGGGGTTAAATGGTATAACATTATTTCTTTGTTTTGTGTTCCAGTACTATTTGTTAAACACTTGCTACATGAAAGAACACAGGATATTGACCTGTTTAGAAAAATCTAAGTATAAGTGAGCAGAGCTGCATCGCATGTTACCATATTTAGCTCAGTTCCCTTTAAGGTGAAAGTACAATCTTTCTTCTACTTAAATCATGTAAGTACGTGGTGTTTGATTTTTGCATTCTCTCTACTAGGTACTACCACATGATGCCAAAGCCCGCCGTCTTTTTGTTACAAGTGGTGGACTGAAGAAGATTCAAGAGATTAAAGCAGAACCTGGTTCAGTTATGCAGGAATATATTAATGGCATTAACAACTGTTACCCAGAAGAAATTGTCAGGTAAAATGAATATTGTTCTCCCTTAAAGTTCTTGTCAACTTTGCTTCATTGATGCCTCCTTAGTTGTGTTTTTAAAAGTAAGGATATTGTAGTCAACTTAAAATCTGATCATTATGGGCTTTTAACTTATCTCTTATATCAGTATTTGTTTTGCTGATAATTAGAAGTCTTGTTGGCTCCTTTTGAAACTGACTACACAAGCTCACTTTGAGTGTGCAGTCATCGCATCATCAGCAGCATAAACTGACAAAAGGGAAATGAATATTGTTGGGATGGGTATGGACTGTGAGTAAAACTTATGCTAAATTATGAAACTGAATTTAATAAATCTCAAAAGTTGTTGCACCAGCAACATTACCACAAAAACTGCTGGATTTTTATACAGTACAATATACAATGTCCTTTTGTTGTCACGTATACTCCAACATAGGGGTACAGTGAAAAGCTTTTCCAGTGTCTGCCTTCTTATGGTGACATCTTAGGTACAAGTCATGGATACAGCAGAGGAACAAAAGTGATTGCATTACTTACAGAATTGAAAAATAAATTAAAAATAGGACAACATTAAAGAGTTGATATTACATGGTAGGAAAATTTAAATAGACATTTCAATTTAGCAGCTCAGCACAGGGCCTGTGCATGTGGTCTGACCAACTGCGCCAGACTCCAGTCCAACAGCCATCTCCGCTCCGCTCTAAGCCCCAATCTGCTCTCTACAGCAGCTCAGCTACTCCAAGGTAAATGCCAGGATTGCCTGGCCTGCGCTGGTCTCCACCCAGAACTCGCTGCCTGCATGATGTTCCAGGGCTGCTTACTCATGCTGCTCTGGGGTTTGTAACCCAGGCACTGTACCAGGGCTTGCTGCTTCGCTGTTCCGGGGCTCGCAGCCCACGTGCTGTTCCGGGGCTCGCAGCCCACGTGCTGTTCCGGGGCTCGCAGCCCATGTGCCGCTCCAGGGCTCATGGCCCACGTGCCGTCATGGGGCTCACAGCCCACGTGCTGTTCCAGGGCTCACAGCCCACGTAACGTTCCAGAGCTCACAGCCCACTTGCCGCCCTGGGGCTCGCAGCCCACGTAACGTTTCTGGGCTCGCAGCCCACGTAACGTTCCTGGGCTCGCAGCCCATGTAACGTTCTTGGGCTCGCAGCCCACGTGACATTCCTGGGCTCGCAGCCCACGTGACATTCCAGGCTCGCAGCCCACGCACCATTCCAGGGCTCGCAGCCCACGCGCTGTTCTAGGGCTCACTGCCCACGGTATTCTGGGGCTTATGGACTGCACACTGCTGTAGGGCTAAAAACCGACTGAATCTTCAGTAGCAACAGGTGAGGTCCCAGAAGTCTGTAGGTTGGCTAATGTGGTGTCACTGTTTAAGATAGGTGGTAAGGAAAAGCCAGGGAACTATAGACCAATGAGCCTGACATCAGTGGTGGGCAAGTTGTTGGAAGGAATCCAGAGGGAAAGGACTTACATGTGTTTGGAAAGCCAAGGACTGATTATGGATAGTCAGCATGGTTTTGAGCATGGGAAACTGTGTCTTATTAACTTGATTGAGTTTTGTGAAGAAGTAACGAAGTGAATTGATGAGGGCAGAGCGGTGGATGTGACCTATATGGACTTCAGTAGGCGTTTGACAAGGTTCCTCATGGTAGACTGGTTACCAAGGTTAGATCACATGGAATATCCATTTGGATACAAAACTGGCTCGAAGGTAGAAGACAGAAGGTGGTGGTGGAGGGTAGCTTTGCAGACTGGAGGCCTACGCCACATGAATTGGTGCTGGGTCCACTGCTTTTAATCATTTATATAAATTGTTTGGATGTGAAAGTAGGAGGTATGATTAGTAAGTTTGCAGATGACATCAAAGTTGGAGATGTAGTGGATGATGAAGAAGGGTACCTCAGAGTACAATGGGATCTTGATCAGATGGACCAATGGGCTGAGGAATGGCAGATGGAGTTTAATTTAGATAAATGTGAGGTACTACATTTTGGAAAGGCAAATTGGGGTAGGACTTACACACTTAATGGTAAAGTCCTGGGGAGTGTTACTGAACAAAGAGACCTTGGAGTGGAGGTTCATAGTTCTTTGAAAGTGGGGTTGCAGGCAGACAGGAGAATGAAGAAGGTATTTGGTATGCATGCGTTTATTGGTCAGTGCATTGACTATAGATGTTGGGAGGTCATGTTGCAGCTGTACCAGACATTGGTTAGGCCACTTTCAGAATACTGCGTGCAATTCTGGTCTCCCAGGTATAGGAAGGATGTTGTGAAACTTGAAAGGGTTCAGAAAAGATTTACAAGGATGATGCCAGGGTTGGAATGTTTGCCAGGGAGAGGATGAATAGATTGGGGCTATTCTCCCTGAAGCGATGGAGGCTGAGGGGGTGACCTTGTAGAGGTTTATAAAATCATGAGGGGCATGCATATGGTAAATAGACAAGGTATTTTTCGTAGGGTAGGGGAGTTCAAAACTAGAGGGCATAAGTTTCAGGTGAGAGGGGAAAGATTGAAAAGGAACCTAAGGGACAACTTCTTCATGCAGAAGATGGTCTGTGTTTGAAATGAGCTGCCAAAGGAAGTGGTGAAGGCTGCTACAATTACAATATTTAGATGGCATCTGGATGGGTATATGAATAGGAAGGGTTTAGAGGGAAATGGGCCAAATGCTGGCAAATGGGACTAGATTAATTTAGGATATCTGGTTGGCATGGATGAGATAGCCCAAAGGGTCTGCTCTGTGCTGTACATCTCTATGACTCTAATTGCTCAGGGAAGAACCAATTACTTCTGTAAGACTGACTCACATGTGACTCTCATCACACACAGCATGTTGACCCATAATGCCTTGAAGGCAGGGATTAGAGAATAAATCCTACTTTGCCACAATTTTCCACAAGATTATCTATATTTAAAAAAAACTGAATTGAAGAAGAACATCAGTGCAAACTTTAGGAAGCTAGTGGTAGGTGCCACCATGAACTGAAAGGGGAAAGGGAATGGTATGTGAACTGAAATTAGGAAGAGATATATGTCAATATCAATTGTGAAAGGGTGATGGAAGAGATGAAGAGGTTGAGTAGGAACTGCAGGAGATTAAAGGGAGTGAATGCAATTGTTAATTAGATAAAGAAGATTGGAAGGTTGGAGTGCCTCTGCAAATGAAAGAGAGTGTCTTTGTGGTGGCCTCTAGGAGGTAATAATTTGGTTGAATTAGAAGGTTTGATTTGTGCCTGTCTAGTTTGCAAGTCTACATCATCAAATGTCTGTGAGTATTACCTGGATGTTAATGTATCATATGGTTTACTTTATCAATGGAACAAAGTAAAAGAGAATTTATGAATTGGAAAATGTTGACTTCAATGGGATAAGAGGAGTTCTAACTAGTATAAAGAGGAACCAAAGATATCCAGGAAAAACTATCAAGGCGAGAGATGTTTCAGAAATAGATTAGGCACATTCCAACAAGAGGAAATGAAAGGAAACCCAAACCAAGGCTTCTTGGATGATGAGGGCGATATTGAATATGATGAATAAGAAAAAAGCATGTATAATGTGCTTCAGATTAATCTGAGAATGAAATCAAATATAATAAGTCAAGAGAGGAGGTAAAGAGGAAAATACAACTGGCAAGAGAGATTATGAGAATAGAATAGCAGTTAACAGAAAAGGGAAGCCAAAGCTTCCTGTGGGGTATAAATAATATACATATAATAAGAAGGAAGGCAGGGCATATTATGGTGATAAATGCTTAGAGGTCCAGAATAAGGCTTTTGAAGACTAATGAATTATTAGTGTTTACCAGTGAAGAGGATATTGGCAAAATAGAGGCAGAACTGGAAGCAGTGGATATATTGATGGGATGAAAATTGATGGGATGAAAATTAATGGGAAGGATGTACTGGAAGGCCTGGATTAGAGTGGATGGATTGTCTGGTCAGGATGGCTTAAATTCAGTTTGCTAAAGGCAGGACTTGCCATAATCTTCAATTCTTTCAAGGTGCCAGAGGAGTGAAGAACAATACATATAAAGGTATAAGTATAGCCTTAGTGATCCATTTAGCATCAATGTTGAGTAAGGTTTTAGGAAATGATCTTGTGGCATTTGAGGAGATTTGAATTAATTAAGGAGAGCAAGTGTAAAAGATAAATCATGCTTGACTAATCTAATTGAATATTTTGAATTTAAGTTAATTCAGTTAAGTTAATTTGAAGTTAACATAATTGAAGTTATCAGAGACAGTTATGAAGGAATTCAATGTCTGTTCTATATATGAAGTTTAAGAAAGTCTTTAAGAAAAGACTACATATAAGGCTAAATAACAAAATTGTAGCTCATGAATAGAAGTCTGAGCAACTTGGATTGGAAAAACTTGGCATCAGAAGGAAAAGGACCAAGACATGGTGTATTGATTGTTTTTAGACTGGAAGATGATAGACAGTGTTGTCAACCCAAGACTCAGTGCTAGAACCACTACCTGTTTTGATATATAATTGAATTGATATTGTAATACAAAGTAATTTTTTTAAAAAGTAGCCAATGGATCCAAATTTGGAGGTGCATCTGACTGTAAAGATGATATCAATTAACAGCATCAGGATACAGATAGACTACCACAGATGGGGCGGCACAGTGGCTCAGTGGTTAGCACAGCTAACTCACAGTGCCAGGGACCTGGGTTCGATTCCAGCCTCAGGCGACTGTCTGTGTAGAGTTTGCATGTTCTCCCCATATCTGCGTGTGTTTCCTCTGAGTGTTCTGGTTTCCTCCCACAATCCAAAGGTGTGCAAGTTAGGTGAATTGGCTGTGCTAAATCGTACATAGTGTTCAGGGATGTGTAGGTTAGGTGTAAAGTGATAAGGGAATGGGTCTGGGTGGGATGTTGTTCAGAGGGTTAGTGTGGACATGCTGGGCAGAAGGTCTGTTTCCACACTGTAGGAATTTGATGATAGTATGTGGCAGATAGAATTTAAAACAGAGAAATGTGAGGTGATGCACTTTTGAAGAAGTAATAGGGAGAGGCAGTATGGACTAAATGCCCGAAAGGGTCTACAGGGACAGAAGGAATTGAGGTTCATGTGTACAGATCTTTGAAGATGGTAGGATGTAGTTAGAGAATTGTTAGAAAAGCATATAGGAATGTTGGAATGGATACAAAAGCAGGGAAGTTATGCTCAACCTGTTTAAGTTCCTGGTTAGATCACAACTAGAGCTTTGCCTCTACTTCTAGTGACTGCACTTTAGAAAGGATGTGAAGATGTCAGGGATTGGTAAAGAGAGACATGAAACTGAAGATTTTCAACTGGCACTCATAAAGACTTAAACACAAGAAAAAAACAATTTATACTGCATGAGAAGAGATTACTGATTGGTTGGACAATGACTGATACACAAGCAGCAGAAACTATTAGGTGTTTCAGTTGGCTGATTAAATTCAAACCAGACATGTCCATTCTGTTCAGGGCATTGTTGTGGGGATAGAGCAGGCATTGATTGTCTTTGCAACCCTTTAAGATGCAATTTATAGGCATATACTTTTAGCATGGAGAGCACCAGGTCATGTATGTGAATAAATGTAGTTTCTATCATGCACAAATGAATCACACCACGAGACACTGATACTCTTAAATTGGTGTAGTCAGGATTATTTTATAAATGTTGTTTGATATCAGTATCACATTTAATTTTGGGCACTACTTTCTAAATTTTGCAAGTCTTCGGCTGGTTGAACACGGTTGACACACTACCTCGTGTGAACAGCCGAAGGGACATGTTATTTAATGTGGCCCACTAATCATTGGGATATTTAGTTTATATGCCTAGCATCATACTGACACTGAGCCTCTTAAAACACATCATTTATTTATGTGATGTCATATGATGTAAAACATGAACTATTAATTTTTGAATTCCGTCATCTAATTTGATACCTGGTTCTTTCATGGACTGAAATGGACATAAAAATAAACCAAAAACACACTGAATTAAAATGGCCAAAGGGATCACCTGGTCACAAGTTGTCAGATTTCAATATGGATTACACAACAGACAGCTAGACTTAAATCAACATTTTGTCCGAAGACAAAGAAGTCAGTCAGCCCCTACCAGTGGACACTCCTCTTCCATTTCTAGTTTACACCTTGATGAAAATGTTTGCATACTGGAGATGAAAATAAGAATGACAATAATCAAACCTCAAGACAATTAATTCAGACATGGAAATACGTAACAAGCTTAAATTTCAAGAAACTGTTTCTTGTGAAAAGAGGAGATGGATTTTAGATTCCAGAATCGAATGGCTAGAGAATGCTCTTTCTCTATCTGACTCTAAAGAAGAAAGAGCACCCAGTGACAAAAGAATTCAAAAGAAACATCAGAACATCGAGAACTTGAAAAGATAACTGAAATAATTGCTACTGCTGATAATCTAAGACACAACGAACTATGCTTAGATCAAAACACTGAACCTCAAGGACTCCAAAAGATTTGAAACTATATATTGCTTTAATCTTCCTTTTGTAATCGATACTGTCTCTTTTTTAACTTTGTACCTGTGTATATGTATGTTTCATGTCAGATTTTTATTTTTCTCTGGATTAGCAAGTAATAATATTTGTTCATTTTTTTGCTTAAGAAATCTTAGTGATTGACTCCTTATTGAAACAGTAGAATTTAATTAACTTTTAATTGGAGAGAGGCATAGCCTCATTCTAAAAAGAACATAAATCTTTGTTGGAGCCAGTTGGGAAGGTTCAAAAGATGGGAAACTTCTGGTTTTGGTTAGAAGTCACATGAAACCAGGTTTTAGACCAACATATTTATTTGAAATCACAAGCTTTCAAAGCGCTGGTCCTTCATCAGATGAAGTGAAGAGAAGCACACAGGCACAGAATATATACGGAGAGAGATCAAAAGATCATAACAAATGGTGTGAGTGGAGTGTCGACAGGCTGAATAATAAGTCTTTGCAAGTAATCAGAAGTGTCAAATGGTGTGAGTAAAGTGTCATCAACTGAATAGCAAGTGAAAGGATGACCTGTATTCTGATTAATTGAGGCAGAGAGCTAAATACAAAAAATTAAAAATAAGGTCATGCTGGAGACAAACCTAATGGCTAGGATAACACGATAGGTATAAGAGTTACAAGCCAAGGATCCAACCAAAGAAACAAGTAATTCAAAACTATATAAATTATGGACAAGCCCTGCATATACACGATCTGCTCAGATGAAGAGGAATGAAAGAGACACTTAAAGCCTTCATAAGAATAGGATATGATGCACAACTCATCAATCGCCAGGTCCAATGTGCCACAACAAAATACCGCAATTACTTTGTCAGAAGACAGACGCAGGATACAACCGATAGAGTACCCTTCATCATTCAGTACTTCTCTGGAGCAGAAGTGCACTGTGTTCTTTGCAACCTTCAACATGTCATCAATGATGACGAACATCTCACCAACATCATCCCTACATCTTCACTTCTTGCCTTTAAACAACTTATAAACCTTAAACAGATTTTCAGCAAATTACCACACTTTCAGGACACTATTCATCACAACACTACACAACTCTGTCAGGATAACCTCTGCAAGACATGTCAGATCATCGACATGGCTGCTGCAATCACACATGGGAACACCACCCACCATGGTCACGGCAGATACTCATATGATTCAGCCAATTTTGTCAACCTCATATGCCGCAGGCAAGGATGTCCCAAGGCATGGTATATTGGCAAGCCAATGCAGACGCTACGGCAATGGATGAGTGGACACTGCGCAACAATCACCAGATGGGAATGTTCCCTCCCAGTCGAGGAACACTTCAACAGTCAAGGGCATTCAGCCTCCGATCTTCGGGCAAGTGTCCTCCAAGGCAACCTTCAAGATATACAACAAAACATAATTGTCAAGCAAGAATTGATAGCCAAATTCCGCACCCATGATTTTGTGGTCTCAACCATGATTTTGTGTTCATGTTACGTTACATGGAACCCCACCATACTGTTCTGTCTCTGTAAAATCTTCCTTACTCTCCTGTTTTGACACTATCATCTTGATAACTTGTTATAATCTCTCTACCTTAATTAGTTTGTATGATTTTGGATTACTTGTTACTGTGGTTAGACCCTCGGCATGCAACTTTTATACTCATCATGTTATTCAGCCATTTGGTTTGCCTCCAGCACCATCTTATTTTTACTTTTTTGTACTTATCTCTCTGCCTCAATTAATTGGAATGTGGAGGTGCCGGTGTTGGAATGGGGTGAACAAAGTCAGAAGTCACATGACACCAGGTTATAATCCGACAGATTTATTTGAAATCACAAACTTTCGGAGCGCGGCCCCTTTGTCAGGTGAAGTGAGAGGGAAGCACATAGACACAGAATTTACCGACAGAGAGATCAAAAGATCATACAAATGGCACGAGTGGAGTGTCGAACAGTAAGTCTGCAGGTGACCAAGAGTGTTAGACCGTGTGAGTAAAGTGTCAATAGCTGAGTAACAAGCAAAGGGATGACCAGAATTTGATTAAATGAGGCAGAGATAATTATAAAACATTGAAAATAAGGTGGTGCTGGAGACAAACTAAATAACTGGAATGGTAGGTATAAGAGTCACATGCCAAGGGTCTGACCAAATTAATAAGTAATCCAAAACTATAAAAACTAATTAAGGTAGAGAGATCATAACAATTTATCAAGGTGATGGTGTCAAAACAGAGCGTAAGGAAGATTTTACAGGTACAAAAGAGTAGGTAGGGCCACATGTAGCATGACATGAATCCAAGATCATGGTTGAGGCACAGAACTTGGCTATCTGTTTCTGCTCAGTGACTTTGCATTGTTGTATATCTCGAAGTCCATCTTGGAGGACGCTTATCCGCAGATCAGAGTCTGTATGTCCTCGACCGCTGAAGAGTTTCCTGACTGGGAGGAAACATTCCTGTGTTGTGTAGTGTCCAGTCATCCATTGCCATAGTGTCTGCTTGGTTACACCAATGTACCATGCCTCGGGCCATCCTTGACTGCAGCATATGAAATAGACAACATTACCGAGTCACATGAGTATCTGCTGTGTACATGGTAGGTGGTGTTCCCATGTGTGATGGTAGTATCCATGTCGACGATCTGACATATCTTGCAGAGTTGCCATGGCAGGGTTTTGTGGTGTTGTGGTTGATCAGCATAGTATGCTGCGAATGATGATCTGTTTAAGGTTTGGTGCTTCTTTGAATGAAAGAAGTAGAGGCGTAGGGGTGACCTTGGCAAGATGTTCATTGTCATCAATGACATGTTGAGGGCTGCGAAGAACGTGGCATTGTGTATCCGCTCTGGGTAAGTACTGGACAATGAAAGGTACTCTATTGGTCATATCGCGTGTCTGTCTTCTGAGGAGGTTGTTGCGGTTTTGCACTGTGGCACATCAGAACTGGTGATTGATGAGTTGAGCATCATATCCTGTTCTTATGAGGGTATCTTTCAGCATCTTTAGGTGTCCGTCATGGTCCTCCTCACCTGAGCAGATCCTTTGTAAGCGGACTGTTTGTTTGTAAGGGATGGCTTATTTAATATGTTTAGAGTGGAAGCTAGAGAAGTGCAATATCATGAAGTTATTCATGGGCTTGTGGTAGAGTGAGGGACTGAGTTAATCGGATTATATAGGCCTTCCCTTCACTTGCTGTTCAGCTGTTGACACTTTACTCACACCATCTGACACTTTAGATGATCTGCAGAGACTTATTATTCAACCTGTTGACACTCCACCCATACTATTTGTATGATCTTTTGATCTGTCGATAAATTCTGTGCCTGTGTGCTTCTCTTCACTTTGTCTGACGAAAGAGCGTGCCCCAAAAGTTTGTGGTTTCAAATAAACCTTTTGGACGAAAACTTGGTGTCAAAAATAAAAGGGTGGTTATGGCAGGGGATTTTAACTTTCCAAACATAGACTGGGACTGCCATAATGTTAAGGGTTTAGCTAGAGAGGAATTTGTTAAGCATGTACAAGAACATTTTCTGTTTCAGTATGTGGATGTACCTACTAGAGAAGGTGCAAAACTTGACCTACTCTTGTGAAATAAGGCAGGGCAGGTGACTGAGGTGTCAGTGGGGGAGCACTTTGCCAGCAACCATAATTCTATTAGTTTTAAAATCATGATGGAAAAGGATAGACCAGATCTAAAAGTCAAAGATCTAAATTGGAGGAAGGCCAATTTTGGAGGTATTAGGCAAGAACTTTCAAAAGCTTATTTGGGGCAGATGTTCGCAGGTAAAGGGAGTGCTGGAAAATGGGAAGCCTTCAGAAATGAGATAATGAGAATCCAGAGAAAGTATATTCCTGTCAGGATGAAAGGAAAGGCTGGTAGGTGTAGGGAAAGCTGGATGACTGGACAAATTGAGGTTTTGGTTAAGAAAAAGAAGGAAGCATATGTCAAGTATGGACAGCAGAGATCAAATCAATCCTTAGAAGTGTACAAAGGCAGTAGGAGTGCAATTAAGAGGTAACTAGGAGAGAATAAGGCCCCTCAAAAATCAGCAAGATGGCCTTTGTGTGGAGTCGCAGGAGATGGGGGAGACACTAAACGAGTATTTTGCATCAGTGTTTACTGTGTAAAAGGACATAGAAGATATAGAATGTAGGGAAATAGATGGTGACATCTTGAAAAATGTCCATATTACAGAGGAGGAAGTGCTGGATTTCTTGATATGCATAAAAGTGGATAAATCCCCAAAACCTGATCAGGTGTACCCTAGAGCTCTGCGGGAAGCTAGTTAAGTGATTGCTGGGCCTCTTGCTGAGATATTTGTATCATTGATAGTCACAGGTGAGGTGCTGGAAGACTGGAGGTTGGCTAACGTGGTGCCACTGTTTAAGAAAGGTAATAAGGAGAAGCCAGGGAACTATAGACCAGTGAACCTGACATCAGTGGTGGGCAAGTTGTTGGAGGGAATCCTGAGGGACACAGTGTACATGTATTTGGAAAAGCAAGGACTGATTAGGGATAGTCAGCATGGATTTGTGCGTGGGAAATCATGTCTCACAAACTTGATTGAATATTTTGAAGAAGTATCAAAGAGGATTGAGGCAGAGCAGTATATGTGATCTATATGGACTTCAGTAAGGAATTCGACAAGGTTCCCCATGGGAGACTGGTTAGCAAGGTTAGATCTCACGGAATACTGGGAGAACTAGCCATTTGGATACAGAACTAGCTCAAAGGTAGTAGACAGAAAGTGGTGGAGGGTTGTTTTTCAGACTGGAAGCCTGTGACCAGTGGAGTGCCACAAGGATTGGTGCTGGGCCCTCTACTTTTTGTCATTTACATAAATGATTTGGATGTGAGCATAAGAGGTATTGTTAGTAAGTTTGCAGATTACACCAAAATTGGAGGTGTAGTGGACCGTGAAGAAGGTTACCTCAGATTACAAAAGGATCTTGATCAGATGGGCCAATGGGCTGAGGAGTGGCAGATGGTGTTTAATTCAGATAAATGCGAGGTGCTGCAGTTTGGAAAGGCAAATCTGAGCAGGACTTATACACTTAATGGTAAGGTCCTCGGGAGTGTTGCTAAACAAAGAGACCTTGGAGTGCAGGTTCATAGCTCCTTGAAAGTGGAGTTGCAGGTAGATAGGATAATGAAGAAGGCGTTTGGTATGCTTTCCTTTTTCGGTCAGAGTACAGGAGTTGGGAGGTCATGTTGCGGCTGTACAGGACATTGGTTAGACCACTGTTGGAATATTGCGTGCAATTCTGGTCTCCTTCCTATCAGAAGGGTGTTGTGAAACTTGAAAGAATTCAGAAAAGATTTATAAGGATGTTGCCAGGGTTCGAAGTTTTGAGCTATAGGGAGAGGTTGAACAGACTAGGGCTGTTTTCCCTGGAGTGACGGAGGCTGAGGAGTGACCTTATAGAGGTTTACAAAATTATAAGGGGATGGATAGGATAACTAGACAAGTCTTTACCCTGGGGTGGTGGAGTCCAGAACTGGAGGGCATAGGTTTAGGGTGAGAGTGGAAAGATATAAAAGAGACCTAAGGGACGCCTTTTTCACGCAGAGGGTGAGACATGTATGGAATGAGCTGTCAAAGGAAGTGGTGGAGGCTGGTACAATTGCAACAGTTAGGCATTTGGATGAGTATATGAATCGGAAGGGTTTGGAGGGATATGGGCCGGGTGCTCGCAGGTGGGACTAGATTGGGTTGGGATATCTGGTCAACATGGATGGGTTGGACCGAAGGGTCTGTTTCCATGCTGTACACCTCTATTACTCTATGAGATGGGCTAATGAGCTGAGGAATGGCAGATGGAGTTTAATTTAGATAAATGTGAGGTGCTGCATTTTGGGAAAGCAAATCTTAGCAGGACTTATACACTTAATGGTAAGGTCCTAGGGAGTATTGCTGAACAAAGAGACCTTGGAGTACAGGTTCATAGCTCCTTGAAAGTAGAGTTGCAGGTCGATAGGATAGTGAAGAAGGCATTTGGTATGCTTTCCTTCATCGGTCAGTGTTGAGTACAGGAGTTGGGAGGTCGTGTTGCAGCTGTACATGACATTAGTTAGGCCACGTTTAGAATATTGAGTGCAATTCTGGTCTTCTTCCTATCAGAAGGATGTTGTGAAACTTGAAAGGGTTCTGAAAAGATTTACAAGGATGTTGCCAGGGTTGGAAGATTTGAGTTCTTGGGAGAGGTTGAATAGGCTAGGGCTGTTTTCCCTGGAGTGTTGGAGGCTGAGGGGTGACCTCATAGAGGTTTATAACGTCATGAGGGGCATAGATAGGATAAATAGGCAAAGTCTTTTTCCTAGGGTCGGGGAGTCCAGAACTAGAGGGCATGGGTTTAGGATGAGAGGGAAAAGATCTAAAAGAGACATAAGGGGCAATGTTTTCACTTAGAGGGTAATACATATATGGAATGAGCTGCCAGAGGAAGTGGTGGAGGTTGGTACAATTGCTGCATTTAAAAGGCATCTAAATGGGTATATAAATAGGAAGAGTTTAGAGGGATGTGGGCCGGGTGCTAGCAAGTGGGACTAGATTGGGTTGTGATATCAGATCAGCATGGATGAGTTGGACCAAAGGGTCTGTTTCCGTGTTGTATGTCTCTTTGACATTATGTGCCTTCTAACCTCGTCCACCCCAATCCAACACTGACACCTCCTTATCATGGTTATCACCTGATCTTAAAGCAGTAGGCAGAATATCTTAATGGTGTGACATTAGCATCCTATTGGTGGAGAATACCATTCATGTGTTTACTCCAAACTTGCAACATGAGATGGCTAGCTTCTCAAAGTTTTAGGGCATGTTCCCTGTCAAGTGTAATCTTAGGTGGAAAGATTGGACACCATTCAGGGCCAAAAGTGGCTGTTCTAGCCCCTTCTATGAGTTTGCATGATATGCACTGTAGCCTATTCACACCACTCATGGAAGCCATTGATATTTGCACAAGACCACTATATCATGGCAATCTAGGTGTTATCAGTATCTGAATCTATTTTCATCAACCTCATGGATTTAGCAACTTGCTTGGTTCAGTTTCAATCTCAAAATAATGGATTATGTATTGAAGACAGAGATGAGGAGAAATTTCTTCTCTCAGATGGTTGTGAATCTGTGGAATTCTTTCCCATAGAGAACTAAAAAGGCTGGGTCATTAAGTATATTCAAGGTTGAGATTTTAATCAGTAAGGGGATCAAGGGTTATAGGGAAAAGGCAGGAAAGTTGAATTGAGGATTATCAGATCAACCATGATCTCCTTGATGGACAGAGTAGACGTGATGGGCATAATGGCCTACTTCTGCTCCTATGTCTTAAGGTCCTAAAGCCTTAACCATATTTCATTGTAGAATCTAAAACCTTGTATAGCTTGCTTCTGGTTGGCCTCAGAATGTGATTCAATCCAAAACACTCTATGAGCTCTAGGCTACTTTGCTCATTCCTGAAGAAGGGCTAATGCCCGAAACGTCGATTCTCCTGTTCCCAAGATGCTGCCTGACCTGCTGCGCTTTTCCAGCAACACATTTCCATCTCTGATCTCCAGCATCTGCAGACCTCACTTTCTCCTCAGTTTCAATGACACTATACCCACTCAAAAAGTGGTGTTACAATGAGGTAGGCCCAGCACTTGCTGACACCTTTGTCAGTTTTCATGAGAAGGCATGAAACTTGTCAGAAAGGTTCTGTGATAATCAAAGAGGACTTGATACAAACTGGAAAAATCAGATGAGCAAAGTAGCCTAGAGCTCATAGAGTGTTTTGGATTGAATCACATTCTGAGGCCAACCAGAAGCAAGCTATACAAGGTTTTAGATTCTACAATGAAATATGGTTAAGGCTTTAGGACCTTAAGACATAGGAGCAGAAGTAGGCCATTATGCCCATCACGTCTACTCTGTCCATCAAGGAGATCATGGTTGATCTGATAATCCTCAATTCAACTTTCCTGCCTTTTCCCTATAACCCTTGATCCCCTTACTGATTAAAATCTCAACCTTGAATATACTTAATGACCCAGCCTTTTTAGTTCTCTATGGGAAAGAATTCCACAGATTCACAACCATCTGAGAGAAGAAATTTCTCCTCATCTCTGTCTTCAATACATAATCCATTATTTTGAGATTTTGCTGTCTGGTCCTAGACTTTTCCACAAGAAGAAATAACCTTTCAACATTTCCCTGTTAAGTCCTCTAAATATCTTGTATATTTCAATTAAATTGCCTCTCATTCTTCTCTATTCCAATGAATCCTGACCCAATCTACACAACTTCTCCTCATAAGACAGTCCATTCAAACCTGGGATCAGCTTAGTGAGTCATCACTGAACTGCCTCCAATGCCAATATATCTTTCCTCAGATAAGAAGTCTAAAATAGTCCACATTTTTCCAACTGTGATCTGACTAGTGCATTGTAAAGTTTTAGCAAATCTCGGTTTATACTCCATTCCCTTAGAAATAAAGGCTAATATCCCATTTGCCTTTACTATTTTCTCATTGAATTTGTATGCTAGCTTTTTATGAATCATGCACGAGGACTCCAAATCCCTCTGTTCTGTAGATTTCTGCAGTCTTTCCCTATTTAAATAATATTCTGCTCCTCTATTCTTTCTGCCAAAGTGCATAGCCTCACATTTCCCCTCCTCATGTTCCATCTCACATCCAATCAATGACCTCATTGTAAAGGCATCACTTGTTAGCAATCACAACATGATTCAGTTTTGCATTCAATTTGAGGGAGAGAGGATTGGGAGCAAGACTAATGGCTTAAATTTCAGTAAGAGCCTTAAAGCTAACTTAGTTTAAGTGAAATTCAAATTTGTTTTTTTTAATGGAAGTACTCCTAAACTCCTGTTAGAGAGGAAGTATGACAACTTAGATATGGCAAAATGAAGGAGTGACAATACATGTCTGACGGTAAAGAAATATCTTGCATATAAAATATAGCTGGTATCTCGTTCAAGAAAGAGAAAGATCACAGACAAATCAAAGTTTTAAACTTAAGTAAGTTTGACGAGACCACTGTGAGATATAAGCTAGACATGTTAAGCTGGATTGATGTATCCAAATGAATTTTTAGTTCAATACAATACATAAACATCTTCTTAAATAACAAAATTTCAATTTAGGAAGATGAGAAATATTAGGAACCATTGTTGACTGTTAATGTACATTTAATTAGATTATGGCTGATCTGCACCTGAACCACATTTGTGATCTTTTCCTCCTCTCTTAATTTTCCTACCCAACACCCAATAGATCTAAGGTTGAGAGTTCACTGTGAGGGGAATGAATAAATGGAAGCTGCCTCCTTTGACTCACAACATATTATTTCAATGCACTATATCCCCAAACAGCGTCCAGCTGTGCTTTATCAACCTGCATTGTGCATTTCGTTATATGATCAAATTCTCAGATTTTCTTTTTATGTATTCCAAATTCTCACAGTACGCTGAATTAGCAATGTTGTTTTCACATTTCCCCATTAGTCCACTGAACCTCCAGCTTCACCGAGCACATATGTTTCATTGTCAGCTGAAAATCTGGTGGTGAAGCCGTTCCACTTTTAATCTAAAGCATTTCCTAAAGTGAGATATTCGCACAGATTGAATTGGTGATTGGGTTGGGATATCTGGTCGGCATGGACAGGTTGGACCGAAGGGTCTGTTTCTATGCTGTACATCTCTATGACTCTATGTAGAGTGATCCAAGCCAGCTATGATGACAATGTTAGTACTTTTTTGGGTGTCAATTGCTGGACTTTTGTGAGTGAATTGTTAGAAGTGGTTCTAAATATAACCAGAATAAGTACAGGTTGTTCTGGTATAGCACACGTTTTGTCAATGCAAATTGGCTATAACACGATTGATGAATTGTGGGTGTTATAGAGTCATAGAGATGTACAGCATGGAAACAGAGCCTTTGGTCCAACCCGTCCATGCCGACCAGATATCTCAACTCAATCTAGTTTCACCTGCCAGCACCCGGCCCATATCCCTCCAAACCCTTCCTATTCAAATACCCATCCAAATGCCTCTTAAATGTTGCAATTGTAACAGCCTCCACCACTTCCTCTGACAGCTCATTCCATACACGTACCACCCTCTGTGTGAAAAAGTTGTCCTGTAGGTCTCTTTTATATCTTTCCCCTCTCACCCTAAACCTATGCCCTCTAGTTCTGGACTCCCCGACCCCAGGGAAAAGACTTTGCCTATTTACCCTATCCATGCCCCTCATAATTTTGTAAACCTCTATAAGGTCACACCTCAGCCTCCGACGCTCCAGGGAAAACAGTCCCAGCCTGTTCAGCCTCTCCCTATAGCTCAAATCCTCCAACTCTGGCAACATCCTTGTGAATCATTTCTGAACGCTTTCAAGTTTCACAACATCTTTCCGATAGGAGACCAGAATTGCACGCAATATTCCACTAAGGCAAACCTTCTACTGAACGGGTGTAGTGATCAGCTACAGCGAGACTTTTTTTATAGCACTAGGTTGTAGAGGAATGCAACTGTCGCATTATAGCAGAATTACCTTTAATTAATTAATATTTTAGCAGTATTTCCTCTGTGCTATGATTTTAGCATGTGAAATGTTTTTGAAATCACATCTTACATATAATGCATCTTTAATATGGTAAATCCATGGTGCCCCATCGAATAAAATTTGACACTGAGACACATAGCAAGATATTGGGATGGATAGCTGAAAGATTGGTTGAAGAATTAGGTTTGAGGAACATCTTAAAGCAGGAATACACAGTGGATATTTCAGAGTTTCTTGTGCAGCTATCTGAAGGCAGGATCCCCAAAGGAAATTGGGGAAATTAGGGCAGCACAGTGGCTCATAGCGCCAGGAACCAGGGTTCGATTCCAGCTTCGGGCAACTGTCTGTGTGGAGTTCACATTCTCCCCGTGTTTGCGTGGGTTTCCTCCGGGTGCTCCAGTTTCCTCTTACAATCCAAAGATGTGCAGGTTAGGTGAATTGGCCATGCTAAATTGCCCATAATGTCCTAAGATGTATAGGTTAGGTGCATTAGTCAGGGTAAATGTAGAGTAATAAGGTAGGAGAATGGGTGGATTACTCTTCAGACATATGGTGCGGACTTGTTGGGTCAAATAGCCTGTTTCCACACTGTAGGGATTCTATGATTCTAAGAGGCCAGAATTGAACAACAGAATGTTTTTGGAGGGTTGAATGATGTTACAGGGATAGAGAAACAATTTGTTATTGTGTGTTCATTACATTTCAAGATTTTAATCTTGAATCATATTTAAGAATAAATTATGTTATTTTTTTCCAGATATTACTCTCCCGGATATTCAGATGCGCTGTTAGAAAGAGTGGAAAACTACCAACCAGCTCTTTGAGAAACACTGTGGATATTATTTCAATCTTTGGTTCTCCTGCTACTAAAGTCTTGAAGTCTCTACTCATTTGCTAATATTTCCAATATAGCTTACAGTAAATTATGCCCTACGTTCCTGTCCATCCCTTCTCACCTTTAAAGCAAATTCATCTCAAATTTGAAAATAAAAATAAGCACCCTTACAAACATAAATGTATAATTCGTATTTCAGTGTACCAGGGGGTTTTTACTGATGGTTATTTTTGCAATACTTCACCTGTCTCAATAAAATTGCATGTTTTACAAAAAGAAATTTCTATATTATGGTTAGACAGGCTGTAAATTTTCATCAATATTTGTGAAGCCAGGTTTCACTGGCCTCTATTATATTCTGTGACCTGCAAATTTAAACATTTTATGACCTTTTGAAGCTCCTTAGTTCAATTACAGTAGTGAAGATGGTGATTCAGATCTGAAATGTTTGTTATAGTCAGCTCTTTATAATTGTATATTGCTTTGATTATTCACCAAGATTGCACGTCAGGTGGAGTGCAATGAAAACTATTAGGATTAGTTTCATTACTTCAATAAAATTAATGCCTTCAAAACATGATATAGTCCAGGTTATTACAAATGCATCTGCCCATTGCAGCTTTGTATCTACTGTTAATACTAATAGAACAGTACAGCATAGAACAGGCCCTTCAGCCCACGATGTTGTGCCGACCATTGATCCTCATGTAAGGTAAACCTAATATATGAACCCTCAAATTTCTGTGACCGTATGCATGTCCAGCAGTCTCTTAACTATCCCCAATGACCTCGCTTCCACAACTGCTGCTGGCAATGCATTCCATGCTCTCACAACTCTCTGCGTAAAGAACGCGCCTCTGACATCCCCTCTATACTTTTCACCAAACAGCTTAAAACTATGACCCCTCGTGTTGACAATTTCTGCCCTGGGAAAAAGTCTCTGGCTATCAACTCTATCTATGCCTCTCATTATCTTGTTCACCTCAATTAGGTCCCCTCTCTTCCTTCTTTTTTCCAATGAAAAAGGTCCGATCTCAGTCAACCTCTCTTCGTAAGATAAGCCCTCCATTCCAGGCAGCATCCTGGTAAACCTCCTTTGAACCCTCTCCAAAGCATCCACATCTTTTCTATTATAGGGCGACCAGAACTGGACACAGTATTCCAAGTGCAGTCTAACCAAAGGTTGATAGAGCTGCAACAAGATCTCATGGCTCTTAAACTCAATCCCCCTGTTAATGAAAGCCAAAACACCATAATCTTTCTTAACAACCCTGTCCAAATGTGGGACAGTAGTTTCTTGTATGCCTAACGTTCGGGTGGAAGTCCATTTGTATTTATACAGCGATGGAGTAACATTGCCTGACCTGTTGGCTATGATTGACTTCAACCCATTTTCTTTTAACTCCTGACCATCTTGCTGTTTACATACGAAGGATTTTGAATTAGTTGGTGGCATGCAGCAAGATTTAAATCCTTCAGATTCTGAGGAATCACATTCTTTGTATTCGGACCCGTCTCTCGTTTTGCCATTTTGCAGAATATTTGGGCCTTATTTCAGTTTTGCTTTTGTATATTACTTGTACATTACATATTGAATGGAAAATATTGAACATATTGAAAATATTGAATCCTTTATTCATGGTAGTTGTTTGAACGTGGTTGTGACAATTGAAATGTCGCTGCATAATATATACTTCCAGTTTATTACGTGGAGTGACGCTGCACAGTGAAAAGACTGAGCTGGTCTGTGGGGAGGGGGACTGCACATGTTTGAACGTGGACCTGCAGAGTACTGTTGTACAATTGGTTTTATTCAGTTGCCATTTAAAAGGCTGACGGACGGGTGTGAGATTCTGCAGAATGTAGAAGCTGAGCCCGCCACAGACTGAGTGGTTTTAGTACATCCTTCCAAAAATCGGCGGCAAAACCTGTGCCTTCCCTTCGCAGACCCCGCTTCCTTCATGATTAAAGGTTCAAATGAAACGCCCGGACAGGAGGGTTAAACCTTTGGTTTCCCTTTGGACAAAACGTTCAGGAGTTCCTGTTTTTGTTCTCACGTCGGGTTGATGAAACAGTCATTGGGATTCTGGTCCATTGGTGTAACCTGCCGAGTCTTCCAAACGTGGTTCCCGCGCTTTGCTGGGTTCCGGGATTTCATCATGGGGGGGGGGAACAGGGGGGATTCATAATCGGGCGGGGGTGTGGGGGATGGTGGAGAAGCTTCATCCGCGGACATTGGGCCGGTTGTAGCCGTGTATGTGTGTGTGTGTGTGTGTGTCAGGTGCTGCTGACATGCAGCTGTCGGTTGCCAGGTCAGGGGGCTGTATCTGTGCAGCCTGCCACGCTGTTAGCTTGGAGCCCGAGATTCGCTCCGATCCTCTGTCGAACAAAGCCATCCTTGTGTGGAACTGGAATCGAGCAGGAGCTCCCAGCCCCTCTCTGCTCGCTTACTGCTGATCGCTGTAACCCGAAACTACTCCACCCATCAGCCATCTCAGAATGAAATGACCCGTTCCCCCTCTCTCAGCTCACGGAGGTGTTGGGTTTGGTGAGAGGGGGACACCAGGCCAGCCCAGAGTGTCTTTTCGTTTCCATCATCTCCGCTCTCTCTCGCTGTTGGCGGCCGCCTCCTCTCAGTGGAGCTGGCGCGGGGAAGCCCAGAACAACCTGGAGTATGAGTAAAGGTGGTCTCCTCTAAGTAGGTTCCGGATCGCCTGGCTCTTGAAATCTGATTACTTAGATGCCGTCTAGAAGCAATCGCCGATAAATAACGACGGCGTGAGAGGGAACCGCTCGCTTGGGTTATCTAAGGGCAAGCCACACATTTTCTGAACAGCGTCCGTAATTCCGATCAACTTGAAGATGTCTACAAATCCACTGTAATATGTCTCTCGATTTTTCACCGGAAAAATACTCCTGTTGTGGGGTTGCCTCATCCAAAATCGTTTAAAAATCCACCTACAATTTATTTAAATACAGTATGGATCACAGAACAGACCCGTTTTAGCCTGAAACAAATTGCTGAAGGAACTCAGCAGGTCTGGCAGCATCTGTGGAGAGAGAAACTGAGTTAAGGTTTTGGGTCCAGTGACCCTTCTTCAGAATGTTCTGACGAAGCGTTACCTCGGTTTACTCTCCAGATATTGCCAGACCTGATGAATTTTTCCAGCATTTTTTTGTTTTCTTTGCTTCAGATTTCCAGATCTGCAGTTCGTTCTTTTATTTTTCTGTTTTAAACTGTTTTAACTCATCGTGTGTGTGTGTGTTTGGGGGTGTGTATGGAAGGTGAATATTCAGCATTCAGTACAATGCCCGATTGCCTACAATGTTGCTACTGTACACTCTTCCCTTTAGAAAAAGAGAAGGCTGATATGAGACTTTAGCGAGATACTCCAAGACCACGAAGGGCCTGGACAAATTACAGATGGAGAAACTGTTCCCACTGGTAGACAAATCCCGAACCCGAGGACACAGGTGTAAATCCAGTTATAAAAGTTACACAGCCATCAAGGTCAACTTTTTCAATGGGCGAGTCGTTCGGCTCTGGAATGCACTGCCAGAGAGTGTGGAGGAGTCAGGAATCAGTTAAGGTTTCAAAAGGAAATTTGGATCATTATCGGAATAGGAAAAAGATGCAGGCCTTCAGGGAGACCGGGGGAGGGAGGCAGAGAGAGACGGGAGACGACTTGCTCCTGCGGATGGCCTGAACAGGTACACTGGGCCGAACGGCCTCTTCCTGTACAGTAACCATCCTATAACTCTGTACAGTATTTTAACCATCCGCATTACTGTATGTGTGTAACCCCATTTCAAGTCAGTTCTGATTAAAACCAAACCGAACTAATAAACAACAGCAAATGGTGCAGCCAGGAGGAGAGTTTTACATGTTCTGTTGCCCGAATGGCGGCACTTACACCCCGTCTGACTTCATTCGCAATATTTCTACTTATTGTATAAAACTGACATTAGATATTAGGATTTTTTTTTAAAAAAGTTATTGTGCAAAAATGTCTGGCAGAGCAGAATGTGTTTGTGGGGTTTCCTTTATACCAATTTCTGATAGTGCCCTGGGACCAAGGTTTCACTTAACTGGAATTCTTCCTTTCAGCCGTACACCCACCCCTCCGATTCCACTTTGTCACTGCAGCCCAAGCCCTCCGCATATAATTATTTTTAAAATTATGACAATTTATTGAAATAAAACTCATCCGTTTGTTTCTGTGTACATGCCTGAGCCCCCAATAGGTTAAAAAGGAGGAACTATTATTTCATTTTAGTGTGCTCCACTCATTCCTATCAAGCGAAGGGGAATGAATGAATGAATTCTTAGCCATCGCCACTCACAACAAGGCTATCACCAACAGAAGAATGTAGCCTTTAACCAGTTCAAGGTATAGCAGTACCTTTCCGTACATATGTAAAATCCCTCGGTGTTTAATATTTCCGTTTCAAAACTCAAAGGCGTACAAAACTTTTCTTCCTGACATCATTCTGATTGGCCAGTTAGTGTTTCTCAGCCATTGTCTTCTCTGCACAACCATCGTTTGGTATCAAAACTGCAATTGCGGATCTAGATCATGCTCCTAAACATTTCAGGCCCAAGTCCTAAGGAACAACCTATTAGTATCGAGAAAAGAATTTTCTGTATCGTAGATCATACCGATCTTCAGCAGAATGCCTCAGTGACAGTAGCAATGTCATGTGGTGAACTGTAAAACGATTAATAACTTTATCATTATAATTACATTAAGTTGCAGCAATAGGTTTGTACAGCACCATTTAAAATATCAGAACATTACTTGCCTTTACTGATTACTTCATAGCTTTGCAATAAATTCTTACCATTCAAAACCAAGTTATTAAAAAAGGGAACTTATATCGCTAAAATTAAGACCACACCATCATTTTGTGATGGGACGAGTTGGACCGAAGGGTCTGTTTCCGTGCTGTACATCTCAATGGTCACTCAATGTACATCCTCTGGTCACTCGCAGTTAATCGAGAACTCACGTGAAAAGTTTAAACTGTTCACCAAACTGTTAGTACACATAATTAAACCTTTATAACATAGACTGTCTCTGTCGACTATGCCCTATGTTCCACAAATGTGGTTTGATGAGAAATATAAAATGAAAAACACCACGAACTTGTGTCGCTATTGTTTCGACGCAAGTTAAACGTGGCCATTATAAAGTACTCTAAATTACATTTTTTGTGAACTTATGTATGTTGTCTGTTCAACACTGACTTTGGTCGCACCAATTTCCCAAACGTCTTCAGGATTCATAAAAGTAATTTTGTTTTTATTTGCTGAGTATTATTTCAAAATTATGCTGGTTCCCAATAACCCCGGAAAGGCCAAGAGCTCTAACGAGATACAAAGCAACTAGTTTATCAAATGATTTATTAACTTGGTTTCTTAGCTTCAATTAAATACCATTGTTACGTTAAGTTTGTCGATCAAGTTGTCTTATATTTGAAATTTCATATCATTTTCCAGGTTCACTTTTTAAAACAACACTTTCGATTTTGTTAACATTACTCACAGCTCACAGAACATACCCTACAATATTTAGCCATAGTCCAGTTTCATTTCTCTGTCGTAAAGATGATAAATCTGGCTATTTTGGTGATTCTGTGTTTACACGTTTAAGCTACTTATTTACCTAAAAGGGACGCAAACCAGAAGCAAAATGATTGAATCACACAGAGTTCTGACTCAAGGTCATTGACCTGTCATGTCACGTTAACTCTCGTTTTCTCTCCACGAATACGACCTATCCGGCTGAATGTATCCACCATTTTCCGTTTCTACTTTACGATTTTCTGCAGCCACAGTATTTCATTTTGTTCTGGCAAAATTGGTGAGCTGTTTGCTCATGAAAATATAACAATATATCATGGAATTACAGAATGTTTTGTTTGTTTTCACGGATTCCCTCAAAAAAAAAGTCACGGCTTGCAAATCAAAAATTGATATAATTTTGAGCTGGTAAATAGCTGACCAAGTCCCGTTTTTGTTGAAAACTTAATTAACTTATTTCCATTAATAAAATGCCATACAAAAATGTGCAAACACAAGTCTTGATCGCCCTCTGCTGGCCTATTCACACACCGTTCTGGTAAAGACGGAAAATAGTTTCTTACAAACGGAATAGAAACCACATAACATCAAAATATAAGCAAGTGTCTGTAGAACTACGACGGAAATAAATAACATTGTGTGAAAATCTCGGAATTCATATAAAAGATGGAAAGTATACAACATATATGGACTAACATAAAAACGGCTGTCATATGCCACTGAACAAAATCATTCGTTCTTGTGGAGACTTTCTGTCGTTTTCAAACATTTTAGCCACAGTCTGGTGTTAGGGTTAATGCCGAAGAGTTGGTGAAAAGGGTTGCAATGCTTTAGTGTGAACGAACTCTTTCCGGGTAATGAGGATGACAACAGGAAGAATAAACTATCAGTCCCGTTCAGTGCTATTTACACCAGAGAAAGTCTGAAATAAATGTCGCACCGAGTGCAACCGAACAAAGTACTGAAAATAGACCATCACATGTAGTTCACCTTCACAAGTACTCAGATACACAGAAATGGAATTACAATACTCGCTACCTCGTGCAGTCCAATTTGCCAATGAACAAAGTCGTTGTCACAAAAAAACTTGCGGAAGTTAGCTTTATGAAGATAAGATAAATAAACCACTTATCCTAATAAATCTGGTTTTGAGTATTTCAATGTATTAGGTGACATTGCCAATTTCCATGTGTGTGAAAAATAACCCTTATCCACGAATATTCGAAAAGAGAGTGCAGTGAACTTAAAGGGCCAGGGACAAATGTAAGACGAAACAGGCTGCAGGTATCATTAGATGAAACATGGCACCCAGCAGGCGGTGTTGGTGGCTTCGTTTCTGAGCATTGTCATGTTTAAGGAATATTTGATTAACTCAAAAATTGAAACTATCTTTGGAAAAACATACGATTTATTTTTCTGCAGTTTGGGCAAATCCGCTGGATACACTTTTATTTTCGAAATCAACTGCTGAACCATCTCTTATCAAAATAAGGCAGTGGAATATCAATAGGGAGATATTGTTGAACCTGCTATCTGGAATTAACACCCTGCTATTTCCGGAGGCAGTTATTTTTAAATGACGGGATGTAATTCAATCTTCCACTGCCTCCTCCAACCCCCCCGACCCCACCACCACCTGTGTATTTGAAATATCACTCATTATTGTGAATATAATGTATTTTCTATATGTTAACCGCCAGGCGTGAAAAACAGTCAAAACTGCTTGCTTTGGATTTCTGTGGTGTCTATAATATCGGACTCGTGCTTGTATCAGCCTCGTTAATTGTGAATGGAGATAACTATTCTTACATCCAGGTTTAGGCCGATTGCGTTTATCTCTGTTGAATTTGGTGGAGGCGGGTGTGTATTTCCAGACCCATATTTCAGGCAATTAGCATACATGTTGCATAACCAACGGTTTTGAAGTAACCTATCGATTTAACCTGAAGTTTGAAAAACCTCGTTTGGCTTTATTTTGGCAGAGGGGTCAACCTTTTGGGAACTGGGTTAACACCTCAAGTAAAATAGAAGAAGGAGAAATTTCAGATATTTCCCTAACATTCCACGTGGTAATTTCAGAACCAATGTCAAGGGATCAGACCCATTGGATTATCCGTTCAGAAAGGAAAAATAAGATCACCCTCTGCACGCGTAATTTCATTTAAACTGAAAAGGGTTACTCAGTGACGACCAACAATCAATACTCTCAACACTACCATGAATAATTCATGTGATCTGTTTAAACCAACTCAAATAAGCGTTGCAGGCAATAGCTTATAGGCGTTTCCCTATATTGTTCCCAAATAGAATGGTAATATATTCATATTTTCATTGCATAACCAGTGGAATGAATTTGTGTAATTCGTATGTTTCCCTAATGATTTTAATGTGATCTTATTAATTGAACATCCAGTTAATTCAAAGTTAAAAATCACAGAACACCAGGTTATAGTCCAACAGGTTTAATTGGAAGCACTAGCTTTCAGAGTGCTGCTCCTTCATCAGGTGATTCGCTTCTCCATCAGGTGATTGTGACTACCACCTGATGAAGGAGCGAAGCACCGAAAGCTAGTGCTTCCAATTAAACCTGTTGGACTATAACCTGGTGTTGTGTGATTTTTAACTGAATAGGTTTTGCATTCTATAGTGATTAGTTTGGTTTACAAGTTTAAATGGATCCTCTCCAGCTAAAATGTAGTGTTATGCGACCATTGTAATTAGGTGGTTGTATTTTGCTTGCTGTGTTCTTCCAGCCTCCTGCCTGGCTACTTTGGATTCCAGCATTTGCAATTTATTTTGTCTCTACGTGCTATTGGAAGCTGGTTAAGTTTGCCTAGTTACTTTCTCCAGTTTGTTTTTTTTTTGGATATAATTTGGGCACATTATCTTTAAAGGTGATACTTAATAACTAATTAATCCTTGGCCCTCACACACCGCTCACGTCGAAATGAATCAATTAATTTGGCACCATAAAACCTAATTGTGTAAAACTGCAGCTGTTCATTCTCAAATTAGACACTATCCATTCGAGAATGGTTCTGGATCTTATAAATGTTTTATGGTTCTTGGTGTCACTGCTAAACGGACCAGTGCAGGTAGGGTTGTAAATAAAGACATTTCTTGAGTCATTCCAATAGTTCCGTAATAGTTTCCTCATTTTGGTTTCAGCAGAACGCCGGCGATTAATGACTGCATTTACAGTGTTTAACTTCTCCATTGTAAACCAATCTTGATCGGCGCTCACGCTTCCGCCCTTTAATCTAAAAAGAACATTCTGCCCTGCATGTGTAGCTCGCCTTTCAAATGGGATTAAAGTATTTTTCTTGAATTCCTGTGGATATACTTAGAGGCAACAGATCCCCGGAGCTTTTGATTTTTAAGCTAAATGATAATGATTGTAAAGGGCAACAGACATTAAATTGTTGTAATGTGGTGAGCAGATTTTAGAAGTGGTGGGATCCCAATCATACCTTTGAAAATACCTTTTAATTAAAGGTCATTTATATATGAAGGTGACCATGAGCTGTTACGATGTAACCCGCAGTTTTTGTTTTAACAGTAAGTGCTCATTGCGAGTGTTTAAATCTCTTTCTGTTTAGTTATGCTTCTCACGCGCCTACTTGAGCGATCCCCACTGCCCTCCAACTAAATAAGTTCATTGCGCTGCATCTACGGCCAGTCCTATTTGCTACAGAGAACTGTCATCTCTTAATTTGCAACATTTTGAGGGTGAGATACCAATTAAGTCACAACTAATGCAAGGTCACCTGGACTCTGAACCGCCTTCTCATCCATCCCTTTCAGCAATTCCCACCCACATCCTGGCATTCCCCAGCAGCATGCAATGTTAATGCCCCCTGCTTAGGTAATAACTGAC
Organism: Chiloscyllium plagiosum; assembly: GCF_037043375.1. Classification (NCBI taxonomy): domain Eukaryota; kingdom Metazoa; phylum Chordata; class Chondrichthyes; order Orectolobiformes; family Hemiscylliidae; genus Chiloscyllium; species Chiloscyllium plagiosum. The sequence goes on from NW_028270143.1 coordinate 85,490,966, forward strand.
TGTATTTGCAATTTCGTTCCATATTTTGGCCAGGTTATCTTTTTATTGACATCATGCTGACCGTTGCAATTTCAGCCTCTTCCTAACGCTTGACAGATCGCTGGTGAATTGTTCGGCTACCGGCCTCGATCACTACACTCTTATGACTCAGTGCTTTTACGCGTTTTCTTTGTATCCTTTATAGAGTCACATTGCATAAATATTTTTAACCAATTATGTAAATTAGCCTTTCGGATTGTTCATGTTGGTCAGATGTTACTATAGGTCGTATGCTGTTTTATGGCTTTGATTCAGCTTGATTTAAAAAAAACAAAAAGCTATGCTCCAAAAGGCGTTAAATAGTAGATGCTGGAAATCTGAAGAAAAATCAAATTACTGGAGAAACTCAGCAGGTCTGGCAGCATCTGTGGAGACAAAGCAGAGTTAACGTTTAGTCAGAATGTGCTGAAGGAGGATTAATGGACCCGAAACGTTAACTCAGATTTCTCTCCACAAATGCTGCCAGACCTGCTGAGTTTCCCCGCAACGTCTGCTTTTGTGTTACATAGCTGGGCGAGCAATTCCGCCCCTGCGCATATAATCATAAATATGAACTAGCCCCCGACCATTTTAAAGTGTGACCACAGAATGTGTGACCTTTTGCCTCGAGCAGTTAAAACAATTGAGCTCTTCTTTCTATGGAATCCAAAACGCCATCAAATTCCAGAAATTGCTCATTTATTCCCCTCCGGTTTCGGGAATACTCCAAGCCAAACAGCACATCACATGAGCATTACAGCAAATGAGAATATTTAGATTATAATCCATGTTCTTCCAATACTTTCGGATCTCTGATCATTGAAGATCCGTAATTCTTGGCATTGTAAATAATTCACACGCAACTCGGCGTCACTGGCTACTGGCCAATGTCCAGAGGAATTGCTATCAATGTGTTACTCTCGAAATGCAATGTTATGGAACATCTATCATGAGATATAGCGTCTGTATTCACATTTTATAACTCATTTATATCAAAGTCCTCACAATGTAACAGTCCATATGAGTTATTCCCATTATACGCTGTTAGCAGATGGGTAATTCCAACAGTTTGGGTGGATTCGTTCGAATCGTTGGGTGGACATGTCTTCGTGTTATGATCTGCCACATTTACTTTAACCACTTAAATGATTGAGAAGTCACGGGAATGGCGAGCACATTGCTCTCCCAAGCGGCTGGATTCACACAGACCGGGTTGTGGTTGTTAATCCCGCGTCATTGTGCGGTAGATATTCACAGTCCGTGAAGGAGTAACTGCTGGGGTTTAAACCCTCCCCCCCCCCCCCCGGGAACCGGCACCGTGCTGCAGCTGCAACCCCAGAGGCCTTCACTTGAAAAGCCTGGCCCCACTGTTCACACAACCGTGCTGGGCAAGAGCAGTTCGTGCAGATGGAAATAGAACCGAGTCCCAGCCGGGGCCAGGGAGATGTTCGGAACATGCATTGCCCATTCCCCCACCCGAATTAGTTCACAACCGCGCGATTCTATTGTGCGCCAGTCATTTATCTACAAAACAAAAACAACTTAATGAGTTTGGGGAAAAAAAAATTAATGTGCTGAATCAGTATGGTGTTGAGGCGATTTATGAGGGGACTGGGTTAATTCGAGCTGGTGTTTCTGAGTGAAGCGGCAGCCCCCCCCCCCCCCGGGGCGTTCTCTGTGCGGTGGCCTGTTGGAGACAGTCAGGAGTGCAGACGCTGGCAGCCAGAGCCAATGGATGTGGGACTGGAGAAACACAGCGCGTCACAGAAATGCCCTCGCCGCTCTCGCAGCTGAACAAAGGGATCACTACTGCTGGGCCAGCCGCCCACTGGGGGATCAAGTGAACCTGCTGCCCAGCAGATCCCTCCGAGAATCCATTGATTGAGGATCCCTTGGCAGACTCGTCATTCGTAGACCTGAAAAATGCTCCATTGTCTTGGGGGGCGGTGATGTTTTCAACCTTGAATGAAGGGAGGGTATTCGATGGGGCCTTCTGGAGTTCCGTAATTGTCCATGTGCAACAGGACCTGGGCAGCAGTTAGGTTTGGCTTGGTAACTGGCACGTGCATGTCAAGCAATGACCATTTCCACTAAAAAAAAACTAATCTAAGCATTGCCCTTTGCATTCAATGGCACCATGGTGCATAAATCTATAACAAGGGGTATCATTTTATGGTGAAAGGCAGGAGGTTTAGAGGGGATTTTGAAGAAAAATGTTTTCACCCAGAGGATACAACAGAAATTGCTGGAAAAACTCAGCAGATCTGGTGGCATCTGTTGAGAGAAAGCAAATACATTTCAGATACCACAGTTGTCATGAGAAAGAGATGACTGGTGGTGAGTATAACCCGAGAGACAGCACACCTCATGAAGGGCAAGGTTGAGACAGTGGGACTTTCATAGTAACTTCAGCTAATGCTATATGACCATCACTGAATCCCCCGCTGTCAACATCCTTCACCAGAAACTGAAATGGTCTAGCTGTGTAACTACAGTGGCTACAAGAGCAGGTCTGAGTCTAATCGACAGTGGATGAAATATGTATATAAACCAGATGCACTGCACCAACTCATCAGGCCTTCCTGGATAACAACTTGTAAATTCTGCACTCCCACCACCAACTAGGAGGGCAACAGCAAAAAATTAATGGAGCACCACCATATTCTGAACCCTGCAAGCCACAAACCATTCCAACATTGTAACAGAATATCTCCATTTCTTCATTGCCACTGAAGGAATCCTGGAAACCACCTTCCTAACAGCAATGTGAGAGCACCCCCATCAGATCAACTGGGCTGGTTCAGGAAGGCAACTTGCCACCATCTTCTTGATGCCAATTAGAGATCTAGCTGAAGTTACAATCTTACAGCCCAGCCAATGACACCCACATCCATGAAGATGCAAAAACAATTGGAGGCTGATATGCTCCCACTGCCAGGGAAATTTCCTAGGGTAGGCAGTAAGATCAGAATAGTGATTAAGGCCAAGTCCTTACTGAATCACTCCACAGGTTGGCAATGCCCCTGTAGGTCTGTGCTGCTGTGATTGAGGAGGAACAATCTCTGGCTTCCTGGCTGATATGCCTCCTGGTAAATCACTTTTAGTGGAAAAGATCTCACTAGCGCCATCACCTTTTTGTGTCATTGGTGACCCATTGCTGCTAGGTGGGTAGCCTCTGCCAGTGACATCACCCAGAGATGGGTATAGTGTATGTCTGACCTGAAACAAGATTTTAATAGATTTTCTGTCTCTTAACCAAACTCCGAAGGAAAATCACTGCAAATTCATTTGCCTTATCGGTTGGAGTGCACCCCCATCAGGCCCCACAGACATACGCCCCACAACTTAGCCATAGATTATCTAACCTTCCTGGCTCATAACCCGATCTCAAGACACCACACCCTATAACCCATCCACAGATCCCACAGCCCCCACAGACACACTACCTCATTAATGGTCTCACCACAGTCCCCCAAACCCCATAGTTACCACATGCCATAACCCACACCCAGACACACCCCACATCCTGGCCTGTGCACTGCCAAGTTTGATTTGATTCAATAGATCTTTAATCAATCTTAATCAATTGTACCATTGACTACATTGTTTTATAAGGAGAGTCTGTGTTGAGAAGTAGGGTTCCGCAGGTCCAATGTTGTGGCCTTTGCTGTTTTGTGTTATGTAGAAATGATTTAGATGTGAATGCAGGAGAGTCAGTCAGTAATCTTGAAGATGATTGGTGGGATGGTAATAGTGAGGTGGATAGTCTTCGATTACAGGAGGATGCAGATGGGCTGATTAGTGGCAAAGGGAATTTCAATCTGGCTGAGTGTGAGGTGATGCATTTGGATAGGCCAAACAAGTCAAGAAATACATGGTAAACAGTATGAAACACCTGAGGATCAGAGGGCACTTTGGAGTGTATGTTCACTGGTCCCTTAACATAGTGGGACAGATAGATAAAGTAGTTAAGAAGGCAGATGGAACACTTACTTGCCTTTATTAGAACATAGAACATAGAAAAGTACAGCACAGAACATGCTCTTTGACCCATGAAGTTGTGCCGAGGGTTAATCCTAATTTAAAATATAATAACTTAACCTACACATCCCTCAACTCACTGCTATCCATGTGCATGTCCAGCAGTCGCTTAAATGTCCCCAATGACTCTGCTTCCACCACCACCGCTGGCAACGCATTCCATGCATTCACAACTCTCTGTGTAAAGAACCTACCTCTGACATCTCCTCTATACCTTTCTCCTAATATCTTAAACCTATGACCCCTCGTACCAGTCAATCCTGCCCTGGGGAATAGTCTCTGGCTATTGACTCTATTCATTCCTCTCATTATCTTGTATATCCTCATTCAGGTCACCTCTCTTCCTCCTTCTTTCCAGAGAAAAAAGTCAGAGCTTATTCAGCCTCTCTTCATAAGGCAAGCCCTCCAGTCCAGGCAGCATTCTGGTAAACCTTCTTTGCACCCTCTCCAAAGTCTCTGTATCTTTCCTATAGTAGGACGACCAGAACTGGACACAATATTCCAAGTGTGGTCTCATCAGGTCTTGGTAGAGCAAAATCTCGTGGCTCTTAAACTCCATCCCCCAAAACATCATATGCTTTCTTAACAACCCTATCCACTTGGGTGACAACTTTGAGAGATCTATGTACTTGCACACCAAGATCCCTCTGTTCCTCCACACTGCCAAGACTCTTGTGTTTAATCCTGTATTCAGCATTTGAGTTCGACCTTACAAAATGCATCACTTCACATTTATCCAGGTTGAACTCCATCTGCTGTTTCTCAGCCCAGCTCTGCACCCTGTCAATGTCACGCTGCAGCCTGCAGTAGCCCTTGATACTATCGACAGCACCTCCAACTATTGTGTCATCTGCAAATTTACTAACCCACCCCTCAACTGCCTCATCCAAGTCATTTATAAAAACCACAAAGAGCAGAGGCCCAAGAAAAGAGCCCTGCAGGACCCCACTCAACACTGACCTCCAGGCAGAATACTTTCCATCTACAACCACTCTCTGCCTTCTGTCAGCCAACCAATTCTGAATCTAGTTAGCCAAATCTCCCTGTTTCCCATACTTCCTGACTTTATGAATGAGCCTACCATGGGGAACCTTATCAAATGCATTGCTGAAGTCCATATACCCCACATCCACTGCTCGACCTTCGTCAACCTGTCTTGTCACCTCTTCGAAGAACTCAGTAAGATTTGTGAGGCATGACCTGCCCCTCACAAATCTATGCTGACTGCCTTTAAGCACACTATGCTTTGCCAAATAGTCATAAATCCTATCCCTCAGAATTCTTTCCAAAACTTTGCTGACCACAGATGTAAGACTGACTGGTCTGTAATTACCCGGGATTTTCCTATTACCTTCTTGAAAAGAGGAACAATATTCACCTCCTTCCAATCCTCTGGTATGACTCCCATGGAGAGTGAGGAGGCAAAGATCTTTGCCAGCGGCTGAGCAACCTCCTTTCTCACTTCCCAGAGCAGCCTAGAATAAATCTGGTCTGTCCCAGGGACTTATCAATCTTAATGTTTTCCAAAATTTTCAACACTCCAAGATGGAGGACGGGAAAAATTTCTGGCTGTAACAGCTGTTCCTTTTTTGAGGTATTTTAGGTGTTGGAGGTGATTTCCTCAAATTCCAGGAGCAACAATTACGGTTTTATATGCTGTTGCATTGTTTTGGAACTCTAAAAAAAAAGTTAAAACAACAGCAGTTTTAAAAGGGAGAAGAACAGACAAAGGAAGCACATGGTGAGGACAGTACAGGAGAGAAAGAGAGAAAGAAATTGACACAGCAGTGAACCTGCACAGTTACTGCCTTTGCTGTTTGAATTCATATATGGCTAGACATCGAAAATTAACAAACAGTGAAATTCACAACTGATCTTGGATGAACTGTTTGGGCGAAGTTCACAGCACAGAAGCAGATAAGTGTATTGTTTTTAAGTGTGACCTACAGAAAGTCAGCAGTAGTGAGTAGAATGGGTTCTTTCTTGATTATATGTTTTTTGAGATATGTCTCTTGAATAAACTTAAAATATAAGCCATAACTATTAATTTAACCTGGGGCAGTGTTTTGTAGAGGAATAAGACAGTGCTATTTTCTGTGTGTGTAAATTGAAAGAAGCAAAAATGGCCCTTCATAGAGTGATATGCTCTTCTTGTCAGATGTGGAGTTTAGAGAGAGTTTACGGGTTACTGAGGATTATATCTGCAATAAATGCCATTGGTTGTGAATCCTATCATATTGAATGGATCAGTTAGAGAGGCAGTTAGTGGCAATGAGGAATCTACAAGAGCAAGGGGATATGATGGATGGCAGTTATAGGAAGGGGGGATGTCTCAGATATATTCACATAGATGGGTTAACTCCAGGAAAGGTAAGAGAGGTAGGCACTTAGTGCAGGAGCCTTCTGTGGCTATACCCATTTCAAACAACTATGCTGTTTTGGAAAATGTAGGGGGTGATGGATTCTCAGGGGAACGTAGCACGAACAGCCAAGTTTCTGGTGTTGAGACTGGCTCTGATGCAGTGAGGAGTACGTTGGTTTCCAAGAGGTCAATTGTGTTAGTGGACTCTCCAGTCCGAGGTACAGACAAACGTTTCTGTGACCAGCAGTGAAAAATCAGAATGGTGTGTTGCTTTCCTGATGCCAGGATCAAGGATTTCTCAGAGAGGGTGCAGAATGTTCTGAAGGGGGAGAGGGGCCAGCAAGAGGTCATTGTCCACATTGGAACCAATGACATAGGAAGGGAAAAGGATGAGATTTTGAAGGGAGATTACAGAGAGTTAGGCAGGAATTTAAAAAAGAGGTCCTCGAGAATAGTAATATGTGGATTACTCCTGGTGCCAAGAGCTAGTGAGGGCAAGAATAGGAGCAGATGAATGCATGGCTGAGGAGCTGGTGTATGAGAGAAGGATTCATATTTTTGGACCATTGGAATGTCTTTTGGGGTAGAAGTCACCTGTACAAGAAGGACGGATTGCACCTAAATTGGAAGGGGACTAATATGCTGGCAGGGAGATTTGCTAGAGCTGCTCGGGAGGATTTAAACTAGTAAGGTGGGGATGGGGGGGGGGGGGTGAAACCCAGGGAGATAGTGAGGAAAGAGATCAATCTGAGACTGATACAGTTGGGAACAGAAGTGAGTCAGACAGTCAGGGCAGGCAGGGACAAGGGAGAACTAATAAATTAAACTGTATTTACTTCAATGCAAGGGGTCCAACAGGCTGGAAAATGGGAAGTCTTCAGAAATGAGATAACGAGAATCCAGAGAAAGTATATTCCTGTTAGGGTGAAAGGAAAGGCTGGTAGGTTAGGGAATGCTGGATGACTAAAGAAATTGAGGGTTTGGTTAAGAAAAAGAAGGAAGCATATGTAAGTGATAGACAGAATAGATCGAGTGAATCCTTAGATGAGAATAAAGGAAGTAGGAGTATACTTAAGAGGGAAATCAGGAGGGCAAAAAAGGGGACATGAGATAGCTTTGGCAAATAGAATTACGGAGAATCCAAAAGGTTTTTACAAATACATTAAGGACAGAAGGGTAACTAGGGAGAGAATAGGGCCGCTCAAAGATCAGCAAGGCAGCCTTTGTGTGGAGCTCCAGAAAATGGGGGAAATAATAAACAAGTATTTTGCATCAGTATTTACTATGGAAAAGGATATGGAAGATATAGACTGTAGGGAAATAGATGGTAACAACTTGCAAAATGTCTGTACTACAGAGGAGGAAGTGCTGGATGTCTTGAAACGCATAAAGGTGGATAAATCCCAGGACCTGATCAGGTGTACTCTAGAACTCTGTGGGAAGCTAGAGAAGTGATTGCTGGGCCTCTTGCTGAGATATTTGTATCATTGATAGGCACAGGTGAGGTGCCGGAAGACAGGAGGTTGGCTAACGTGGTGCCACTCTTTAAGAAGGGTAGTAAGGACAAACCAGGGAACAAAAGGCCAGTAAGCCTGATGTCGATGGTGGGCAAGTTGTTGGAGGATTGATGAGGGCAGAGCGGTAGATGTGATCTATATGGACTTTAGTAAGGCATTTGACAAGGTTCCCCATGGGAGACTGGTTAGCAAGGTTAGATCTCACAGAATAAAGGGAGAACCTGCCATTTGGATACAGAACTGGCTCAATGGTAGAAGACAGAGGGTGCTGGTGGAGGGTTGTTTTTCAGACTGGAAGCCTGTGATCAGTGGAGTGCCACAAGGATCAATGCTGGATCTTCTACTTTTTGTCATTTACATAAATGATTTGGATGTGAGCATAAGCAGTACAGTTAGTAAGTTTGCAGATGACACCAAAATTGGAGGTGTAGTGGACCGTGAAGAAGGTTACCTCAGATTACAGCAGGACCTTGATCAGATGGGCCAATGGGCCAAGAAGTGGCAGATGGAGTTTAATTCAGATAAATGTGAGGTGCCACATTTTGGGAAAGCAAATCTTTGCAGAACTTATACACTTAACGGTAAGGTCTTAGAGAGTGTTGCTGAACAAAGTGACCTTGGAGTGCAGGTTCATAGCTCCTTGAAAGTGGAGTCGCCGATAGATAGGATAGTGAAGAAGGCGTTTAGTATGCTTTCCTTTATTGGTCAGAGTATTGAGTACAGGAGTTGGGATGTCATGTTGCGGCTGTACAGGACATTAGATAGGCCACTGTTGGAATATTGCATGCAATTCTGGTCTCCTTCCTATCGGAAAGATGTTGTGAAACTTGAAAGATTTACAAGGATGTTGCCAGGGTTGGAGAATTTGAGCTATGGGGAGAGGCTGAACAGGCTGGGGTTGTTTTCCCTGGAGCGTCAGAGGCTGAGGGGTGACCTTATAGAGGTTTACAAAATTATGAGGGGCATGGATAGTGTAAATCGGCAAAGTCTTTTCCCTGGGGTTGGGGAGTCCAGAACTAGAGGGCATAGGTTTAGGGTGAGAGGGGATAGATTTAAAAGAGACCTAAGGAGCAACTTGTGTATGGAATGGGCTGCCAGAGGAAGTGGTGGAGGCTGGTACAATTGTAACATTTAAAAGGCATTTGGATCGGTAAATGAATAGGAAGGGTTTGGAGGGATATGAGCCGGGTGCTGGCAGGTGGGACTAGATTGGGTTGGGATATCTGGTCGGCATGGACAGGATCTGTTTCCACGCTGTACATCTCTATGACTCTGTGACTGTGACTTCATCAATCATGATCTGTCCAAGCCTGTTTCCCAGCTCCTCAAAGTTCTCATTCACAACAATGTCCCTTTCCTTAGTGAAAACTGAAGCAAAAAGCTCATTTAGGGCTTCCCTTATCTGCTCAGACTCCACGCACAAGTTCCCTACGCTATCACTCATTGGCTCTACCTTCTCCCTGATCATTCTCTTATTCCTCACGTATGAATAAAATGCTTTTGTGTTCTCCCTAATCCTTCTTGCCAAGCCGTTTTTGTGCCCCATCTTGATTCTCCTCAGTCCATTTCTGGGCTCCTTTCTAGCAAGCCTGTAATCCTCTCAAGCTGTGCTAGATCCTTGCTTCCTCCACCTTACATAAGCTGCCTTCTTCCTTTTGACAAAAAGCTCCTCTGTTCTCCTCATCCAAGGTTCCTTAATCTTACCCCTTCTTACCTGTCTCAAAGGAGTAAATTCATGCACCACCAGCAACAACTGCTCCTTAAATAGTCTCCACATGTATGCTGTGCCCTTGGTAACTGCTCCTTTCCCTCTCCAAGCTATGGTAACTGTGAGTTAGTTGTGATCACTGTCACCAAAGTGTTCTCCCACTGCGAGATCTGCCACCTGTCCTGGCTTATTGCTGAGCACCAAATCCAAAATTGCCTCTCCCCTCTTCACTCACCCACTTGAAAACTTACCGGCAGCCCTCGTTTCTCTCTACCCTCTCTCCTCGCCGCTCTTTTCAAAAAAGTGTTTTATACTCACCTTCCCAGCAGTCCTCCGCTCCTCCCTCTCACCTCTTGGCAAATGGAGGCCCCGACGCCTGAGGTAACTTTTTAAAACTGTTATACTCATCTTCCCAGCAGTCCTTCGCTCCTCTCTCGCACCTCTCGACAAATTTATTAGCTGAGGCATAGAGGTTAATACCAAGGAGGTTATACTGGAATTGCATAAAATGTTGACTAGACCACGGCTAGAGGATTGTGTGTAATTCTGTACTTGTTGCAAATAAATCATTATCAGTACAGCATATGTTATATATTCATTCTTCACCCTTGGTTTTAATTGGTAGTAGGCTGCAGGCAAAAGCAGAGGTCAGATGTGTATCTACCTGAACATTATTGAAATCAATCTGAGGCAAAAAACACTTTAAGTTCAGTGTAGAGGTTCTACAATTTGTTTTCATATGGTGGTGTCTTCAGTTCATTTCTGCACAAATCCAAGTTGTGTTAACATTGAACTTCATTGAAGCACTGACCAGAGAGAATTAACACTGTTGTCTGCAGTTGATTCCTGGAAAAGTTTTGCAAAGTACAGATTTGTGTCAGCTGCACATAGCTTTTCTAAGTGTTTGAAGAGGGCCATGCAGTACATGTGTGGTATATTCATAGAAATTCTACCACTCAGTTGAGTTTTAATATAAAGACATTTTCCAGAGGCACCTTTATGGAGGTCAGAATGTTAAAGTCACAAATTGAAAATTTCCATTTCACTTACTATGTTTATAACCGCAGACCTCGACAAATTCTCCTTAAGTTAATAGAACAGTTACTTTGTTTTACTTAAGGTTAAACAAACAAATGGTGGCCTGTCAAATAAAATCTATGGAGTTAAAAAACTATTCTTTGTGATTACTACTTGAAAAGAGAGCTGCCTCCACCAATTCCAGTGCCACTCCCTGTTTGTCAGACATGTTAATACTTTCCTAGGATAACTAAGAATACACAGTAAATATGGTTTTGTCAACATCATCCACCTCCCAAATACAAAATATATATTCTTTAAAAATAGCAAAATACGTGTATTTTGTTCTTTGGATCATAGTAAGCAAAAATGGTAGCATTTTAACAAATAAATAGCAATAGGATGAAAGGTTACTTTATTTATTTTTAAAATAATATTGCTTCCTGAATCAATGTTACAAAGAACATCAAGGAACCTCTGCTGTTCATCAAATAGTGTCACAGGATCTTTAACATACTTCAATTAATAGAACAAACAGAAATAACTCTATATATTTTTGTCTCTTTCTAATGGGCTGGAAAGGTTCAGATATGTGATTGCAATCTTGAAATATCAACATTTCACTTTCTGAGTGCTAAATATCAAAGATTCAAGTAATCGATGACTGCTAAAAGTTACTGAGCTTCCTTGTCATTGACTGCAATTTTCCAAGAACAACTTCTTCCACTGTCAGAGATCAATTCTCACAGAACCCCTCCTGTAACCAATCTGCTGGCTTCACTCTCCTGTAAAAAAATCCACGCTATATCTCTGAAATGATTAGATTCCCTACAGTATGGAAACAGGCCTTTCAGTGCAACAAGCCGACGCCAACCCTTCGAAGAGTAACCCACCCAGACCCATTCTCTACCCTGTATTTATTCTGAATAACACACCTAACACTATGAGTAATTTCCCATGGCTAATTCACCTAACCTGCACATCTTTGGATTGTGGGAGGAAACAGAGCACCAGAGGAAACCCACACAGGCACGGGGAGAATGTGCAAACTCCACACAGTCACCTGAGGTGGGATGCAAACCCAGGTCCTTGGTGTTTTGAGGCAGCAGTGCTAACCACTGAGCCACTGTGCTGCCCCAAGTGATAATACCTGAGTCTCAGTCCTGCACTGGTGTGTTCAGCTTGTGAGTTAAATATAAGTATGATTTATTTTGTAAACATTTATTGTTTAATTATGAGGTGGAATTTGGGTATTGGCTTAGTTGCCATCACTTTCTTCAGAAGACTTTTTCTCCCCTCCAACAAAGGCACCACCTGAATTAATGAGAACAGGAGTCAAATGAATTACAGGATAACTTGTTTACAGGATACTTAGGGCACACATGAAGTTGAGAACAAGAAAATGTTTTTAACAAAATGAAAAACAGATGCATGATCATGTGCGATCTGAGGGCTATTCATTTAATGAAATAAATTGTTTCAAATCTTTTGTTTTCCTGAGGCAGACTCTGGTTGCCACACTTTGGTCCTCCCACACACTGAGAAACTACGGTTGGGTTCCTCTCCTTCTGTCCTGGATTTATATTCAGAGGTACCTCTCTATAGTTCAATCAGAATCTAGACTTAACATCAAGAATTTTTTAATAATGTAGATCACATCTTTGAACTACAACAGTACAGGTGTCTGGAGTAATCAAGGCACACAACTTTTTTTTCGCCTGGAAACATCTGGAGAACATTAAGAGCAAATCTGGTATCTGTCAGACTTTTTACTCTTGTTGGCCATATTAAGTAATCTGATATCAAATGCATATCAGGGATATATACTTGGAGCCAAAACAGAAGGGAAATTGTAAATGATCTACATGTGAACCCAAAGGGGGAGCTGGCTGAGTTGGATAACTTGTTTTTTTCTCTCCCCTTATATATTTGCATCAATTTTCTAATATGAAACAGCGGCACGTTGGCACAGTGGTTAGCACTGCTGCATCAAAGCGCCTGAGACCCGGGTTCAATTCCCGCCTCAGGCGACTGACTGTGTGGAGTTTGCATGTTCTCCCCGTGTCTGCGTGGGTTTCCTCCGGGTGCTCCGGTTTCCTCCCACAGTCCAAAGATGTGCAGGCCAGGTGAATTGGCCATGCTAAATTGCCCGTAGTGTTAGGTAAGGGGTAAATGTAGGGGTATGGGTGGGTTGCGCTTAGGCGGGTCGGTGTGGACTTGTTGGGCCGAAGGGCCTGTTTTCACACTGTAATCTAATCTAAAAAGCCAAAGTCAGAAATAAGCCTTGCAGCATTTTCATTACTACAAAATTTTGCTTCCCATGAGATACTACCAAAATCTCTAAACGATGTGTAAAGTTGTCATTTGATTTAAGCTTGGCATGGATGTTAACTATCCATGCATCAAAGGAATAAGCATACTCAAAAGAGACGTAAACAAACAAAGTTCAAACCATTTAATATTCTTTTAAATAAACCTTCAATGTCAGGTATCAGATTTACAATTTATGTACATGGTGTTAATAAGTTATGCATAGATCAGCAATTTATGGGTTATTTTAACATCCTTTCAGATTTAACTTTTGATGCATGCTAAAGGGGTTGTTGAACCTTTGCATTCAAATTTAGTGCAGAGAAGCAATTCAAGTTAAAAACTTGCTTCTCTTAATGTATTTCTTGTCAATATGGTATTATCTTTCCAGCCATCAAATAATTCTAATTGAGTGCTTGGATATCATTACGTAAGTAGAAATGTTACATCAATGATTGGGCCTTTTAGAAGCATAGGGAATAGTAGCAGGGGTAAGCCATTTGGCCCTTGAGCCTGCTTCAATAATTATCATGATCATCCCTGATCACTCTTATACTAAACTGTTCATATAGTAAAATTCACAATAACAGTTCAATACTAAAACTGTGTGCCAATGCAAATGCAATGAAGAAAGATGGGTGTAGAGTGACATTTCTTTAAGCATTTCAGAGTATTGGTATCAGGACTCTCCAGAAAGGAAATGCTAATAGTAAATTTAAATGCACAAAATCTAGCTTTCCACAAGTATCAATGACTAATAGGACAAAGGTCACGTTCAGAGTATCATTACCCAAAGAGGAGAGAAGATTTTGACATTTTTATTTAAAGGAAACAACCAAGCGTTATACACATTAGCCAACAACTTTGAAGGATTAGGAGTTGTGTACAGTTGATGATCTTTGTCAAGTACATTTTTCTTAAGTTTATAATAAGAGCCGAAGTTGTGTGTATGACTGGAATCTAGTTAATTTAGCTCATGTTTAACAATACAAATGTGTAGAATACCGTGCCATCAACATCCTAGAGATTAGCATTGACAAGAAATGGAGCTGGACCAGCCATATAAACACTGACTACAAATGTAAATCAGAAGATAGGAATTCTGAGCTAAATAACTTGCCTCATGTGTCCCACAGCCAGTCCACCATCTGCACAATACATGTTAGATGTGTGAAAGGATACTGTCCACCTGCCTGGATGAATGCAGCTCCAACAACATGAGAAGCTTGACCCCATCTAGGACAATTAGTCAGCTTGATCTGCACTCCATCCACCACCTTTTTAAAATATGCACTCCCTTCACCACTGGCTCAGTGTCTGCTGTATACAGGATCCACTGCAGCAAACTGCCAAAGTTCATTCAACAACATCTGCTAAACACACGATCTCTATCAACTAGAAACACAAAACAACAGCTGAATGGGGATATCAACGCATGCAATTTCCTCTCGAATTTAGCCATTGTGACTTGGAACAATATTATAGTTCCTCCACTGTCATAGAGTCATAGAGATGTACAGCATGGAAACAGACCCTTCGGTCCAACCCATCCATGCCGACTAGCTATTCCAACCCAATCTAGTCCCACCTGCCAGCACCTGGCCCATATCCCTCCAAACCCTTCCTATTCATATACCCATCCAAATGCCTCTTAAATGTTGCAATTGTACCAGCCTCCATCACATCCTCTGGCAGCTCATTCCATACACGTACCATCCTCTGCGTGAAAAAGTTGCCCCTTAGGTCTCTTTTATATCGTTCCCCTCTCACCCTAAACCTATGCCCTCTAGTTCTGGACTCCCCAACCCCAGGGAAAATACTTTGCCTATTTATCCCCTCATAATTTTGTAAACCTCTATAAGGTCACCCCTCAGCCTCCGACGCTCCAGGGAAAACAGCCCCAGCCTGTTCAGCCTCTCCCTGTAGCTCAGATCCTCCAACCCTGTCAACATCCTTGTAAATCTTTTCTGAACCCTTTCAAGTTTCACAACATCTTTCCGATAGGAGGGAGACCAGAATTGCACGCAATATTCCAACAGTGGCACTTGATCAATTATTGGCACTCCCTTCCTAATAGGTTGGGTGTTCCTATAATCATATGAACAGCAGAGATTCAAGGAGGCAGCTCTCTACCCGTTACTCCTAGGCAATATGTGCTGGCCTGTCAAGCGAAACCCAAATTCCATCAATGTATAATAAATGTTAGTTGTGGTGCAATCTAATTATTTTATTGACAACCCTCATTTTTTTGTTACATACTTGTTACCTTTTTATTTTGCGCATTGTCATGACAATATATTGTCTGGATGAGACATTGTATGCCGATTTTAACACTTGCTTTTATTTAAAATATTTTAATAAGTGATTCTCCTTTTCCATTCCACAACATTTCCAGCTCAAGGAATAATAGCTGATCTGCAACTGTACATTTATCAGTTTGCATTTCATTCAAGTTACAATGAGGGATAGAAGGTTGAATTCTAGTCCTTTTTAAGTTTATCTGCTTATTATTCAACAGCATCCAGGCTCCATGCCACCTGATCCTAAAGTCCCTGGAGACTTGACAGTACACTATGTGGAAAATAAACAAAGAAACATCATTATATATGGCTTAGGCTGATGATATACCAGTGTCGTGCACCAACAACAAATTTCTTTTCCTCTTAATTAATTAATTATTTTCTTTCTATTTAAGTATTTTATATGTGTTTGCAGACCAATAAAGCATACTGGAAGTGGAATCTATAATCACAGTAAAAGCAGGATTTAATATTATGGCAAACGTAAATTGGCAATGGTCAGAGTAGCATAAAAGTATAATGAATCTGGGTTGAGACAATTGTAAGCTAAAGAGAAATAATACTGATTTAAAATTCTTCAACTCTCTCTTCACCTGTGTCCATTTTGTAGATAAGAAGTATTTATTTAGGCCATGCATAACCTGTTGTTTTAATTGTATGTGTCTGTAAAATGTTTTCTCTGTATACATATATATATATATATATATCACACACATGCACATACAATATATATACTCAGTCTAGAAATCAACAGCACTCCTACAAAAGAATAAGGAACATCACTAAATTAAGTGATCTGCAGGTGGGAAATGTAGTGATCAGAAAATTCTACTAGCTTTAGTATGTTTTTGATAATATATCATCAAGACATTTAGAAAATGATCCTACTCTGGAGGTATTTTGTTTAGCTTAAAAAGTTAGTTGAGTCAGTAGGGTATTTCCTTCTCAAAAGGGGGATTTGTGAGAAATGTTGCACAGAAAGTTGTGCATCTGGAGTTGGTGAGGCAGGAGGAGGAGAAGGCCGGGTGGTAGCATACCTGGTTCTTGTTCCTTTCACTAGAATTTAATTTGGACTGGAAGTTCTCTAGGCAGTCTTCTCATCTTGATGCCAAAGGAGGTTCTGAAATAGACAATTAATTACTATTTAAGGATCTATCCCACTGGGATTAACCTGGTGACAAGTCAGTCTGCTGCATGTGTTCCATAGAACAGTGAGAGCGGGGGGGGGGGGTGAGGAGAGATCCTCGATCCAAGAGACAAAGTGCTCATTCAAGGGCACGTCCGCATGACATGAGATTGCTAACAGAGACACACACCCAACCCTCTTGGTGCTGCTAGCCTCTGAATGGCCAGCAGTTCCCGGCAAGTGGAAATCTGTCCTCTGGGACCCAATTCATGAGGAAGGTTCTCCAGTGTCCTTGCCACTATTCAACTGGCAGAAGATACAACAGATCCTCTTTGGGAAAGGTAGTGCAGTTATCTTACCAGCTGTCCAACCAGCAGGTGAGACCCACACCACCAAGGGATTTGTTTTGAATGTTATAGAATTAAATAGTACTGTGAACCCTGACCTTTTTAGTATCTCTATCTTCAATAAGAATCTGATCTCTCAACAGCTTGTGGTGGTTCCCAACTTGGTCCCTCAGTGGTTTGTACTGGGTCTTGGCTCTGTCTCTTGGTGGTACTTTGCCCAGTCTCTTGGCAGTGTCTCAGCCCAGCGTGAGTGGGTCCTGCCTGGACATGTTCCCCAGGCGCTGGGAGAGATCAGAGAGGAAGCAGCTTCAGTAACAGTGACGGGACATATAGTTGCGGGATTGAGAACAGACAGCTGAGGTCTACTGGAGAGTGAGATAAGCAGAGGTCTCATCAAAGACTGTTGAACTTTAACTTCTTCCTTCAAATTAATGGCTTTAATGTTAGCTATTACCTTATTACTTTATTTTTTTGACTTATTCTATGAAGTATTGGTTAACTTTTTAACTCTGCTTCACTTACAACTTTGTACCTAGGTACCTTTGGTACCTGAGATCACGCTCTGTCTGGCAACATTATACACTTTTCAATGTACTCCTGTACTTCTGCACTTGAGTACATATTACAAAATCTAAACCTAAGAACTTTCTTAGTGGGCAAAGAAGGCAGAACAAATATTTACACCTTCCTGAACTAATAGCTGGGGTCTTTTGGCACTTTGTTTGCTTTTACCTATCCAAAGGGCTGGTATGGGCTAACAAATGACTCTCAGCATGAGGTTGACTAAGCAGTCACCTCAGGCTAAAATGATGGACAAGTGTAGAGGTGACCACCGTGACATCTTGGGTAGCTATGCTATCTTTAGTTCAAGCAGGTGAGACATGAGATAATGTCCCCTTCTAGTCCAGAAATAAAGTGTATTAATCAGTGCTCTCAGAGAGGGGTGGTTCTCATCAGGCAGCACTTTCCTTCAGATGGAAGATGGTCCAGGAAAGAGGGAAGAAGGTCTGGTAACATTTCCCTAATAATTCATCTCGAGAAAATAATGCTGCCATCACAAGCTACTGAGCTCACATACTCTATGCCAATCTTCATTTATCCAATGGGACAGACTGCTCTAAACTGACATGGGTAATTTATTTTTTTCCTGTCTATTTAGTAAATGCAATATATCTGAATGGTTGCTTATTTCAATTCATAGTTCTATCTTTTAAAATAACCTCCTACATGATTACCTCTCTTGAAGATCCTTGGCTCAAACCCAAATATTCACAGCAATAACATTATAAAACATTACTGAAGAGAGGATACACTTTGTCCTCACTTCGCCTTGCTGGCAGAACTGAATTTTCTGTTCTTAGAAAGATTTTAATATAGGTCATTTTTTCTCTTATTTTATTCTGCATAGCCAGAAGTGATAGTCTGCAGTGTGACCAGTTTCTGTATTGTTAATATGCAGAGGAAGATTTGATTGAAGAAGCTGTTGTGTTGCCTTTAGGGAAAGATTATATTAGTACCTTCAATTGGACAAAAAGTCCAATTCGCATTTGGGTTCAAAAGTATGTTGTTATTAAATTAAGGGCAGATGGCTGGCTTATAGGAGGTGACTCAAGATTGAATTTAGACTAAAGGATGAGAAAAATATGTCCTTTTGTTTCTAATAATGTAAAGTGTGTTCTTGTGAGATCAGTTTGGTTACAATGTTATGCAATTATATCCACTTCACACTGTTTTTCTCTTGAGTTAATTTGGGTTAAGCTGAAAATGTGTTGCTGGAAAAGCGCAGCAGGTCAGGCAGCATCCAAGGAACAGGAGAATCGACGTTTCGAGCATAAGCCCTTCTTCAGGAATGAGGAAAGTGTGTCCAGCAAGCTAAGATAAAAGGTAGGGAGGAAGGACTTGGGGGAGGGGCGTTGGAAATGCGATAGGTGGAAGGAGGTCAAGGTGAGGGTGATAGGCTGGAGTGGGGTGGCGGTGGAGAGGTCAGGAAGAAGATTGCAGGTTAGGAAGGCAGTGCTGAGTTTGAGGGATTTGACTGAGACAAGGTGGGGGGAGGGGAAATGAGGAAACTGGAGAAATCTGAGTTCATCCCTTGTGGTTGGAGGGTTCCTAGGCGGAAGATGAGGCGCTCTTCCTCCAACCGTCGTGTTGCTATGGTCTGGCGATGGAGGAGTCCAAGGACCTGCATGTCCTTGGTGGAGTGGGAGGGGCAGTTGAAGTGTTGAGCCACGGGGTGGTTGGGTTGGTTGGTGCGGGTGTCCCAGAGATGTTCTCTGAAACGTTCCGCAAGTAGGCGGCCTGTCTCCCCAATATAGAGGAGGCCACATCGGGTGCAGCGGATGTAATAAATGATGTGTGTGGAGGTGCAGGTGAATTTGTGGTGGATATGGAAGTATCCCTTGGGGCCTCGGAGGAAAGTAATTTGGGTTAAACTGCACGATTTATTGTGTGTACTAAAATTTCTCAACTCTAAGTGTATCTCTTGCAAACTAAAGACGTATATGGGAATACATTGAATAAGATTTGCACAGTCAATTTACTTCACCTTCTTTCAATATTGTTATAATATTGGATATCGATTCCCTTAACTGTCACCAAGATGACCTGAGGGCTCACTGTTTTAAGGAGAGACAAGACAACAGCAATTTGGATAACTCTGACCAGAATGTTATGAATGAATTTGCCCAGGTGTCCCACAATACCAAAGTGGTCAAATCAATACGAACACAAGCCCGGGCCAAAGAAAAACCATCCTACTTTATTAGGAACAAAATTACAATGATCTTCAATACCATACATACTATTCCTAAACTTCTTTGAACCTTAAGTCTACAATATGTCCTGAGTCTCCTGTAAATTTACACAGTCACTCTCTCTGTGGCTCAGCCTCTCTCTCTCTCGGTCTCTCACTCTCTGGATAGTCAGCTGGTCTCCTCGAAGGCCTCAGACAATACAAGAAATTCTGAGAGTGGTTCCGAGAGAGGTCTGCAGATGAACCCTGTTTTTATACCTTTTAGATGGTTTCCTGGAATTTTCTATAGTTCTGGCCAATCAGGGAGATACATTTTAGTTTGAAACAAGAGTCAATCATTTAGATGACATCTTACTGTTAGTTTGTTGTGTAGCAGGACCCGATGCCTTCTGTCTTGGCTCTCCTTTGTTTAGTGGATAAGTCTGTCCACAATAACTGTTGCCTTTTACATTTTGCTAATATCATTACAAACACAGCAACCAGGTGCTAATGTATCTGGTATGTGGGTGTGTGATTGCAGAGTTTTCCTTGGCCAGTGTACCCAGCCTTCCTTGCTGTTTGGACACATTAGCAATCTGTTTGTGCAGCCAGGAGGCCGCTACACTGCTGCTTCAAGAAGTCCAACCACTTGAGATCCATTGCCTACCATCATCTACCTGGCTGACATTCTTACTCTATTGAACAACGTCTTTGACTCCACTGACTGACTTGCTGCCAGTCAAAGATGCAGTTATAGAAACTTGTCTGAGCTTTGGCTACCTTTTTATGGGATAATGGAAAATTTCTTTAATCCAGTTCTAATTGGATTAATTCCCTCACGTTTTTTTCCGGTTCATTGGTGCTGCTTCCTGATCACATTCTAACTGCTTCCACCCCTCCCTCAACGTAGTGTGGTCTGGTTTAACTCTGTCCATTTTTCTCCATAACTTATCTAACTCCATTTCTGGGATAGGGTCTAGACCAGTATCCACTACAAGCCCATTGATTTTTTAACTACACTTTACTGAAATCCCAATTCATGTAAGGAGTCAGTTCTGTTCTCATTGAATCTCCATCACATCTGGCAAACTTACCAACCATTAGACAACCCATTTTATGTAATTTGTAAACACCTCCCCTCTTAACACACACAGACAGACAGACAGACACACACAAAACTATGATTGGGTTCTTCTTGTCCTGGCCTTCCAACAGAGTATCTTCACATTGATTAATCTCTATCTCTGACTCACTACAGCGTGATGCCACAAACAACCACATCTTACCCACCTTTTCAGCGTTCTAATGGGACCATGCCTTTCACAACACGCTTTCACCAAGACTCCCTAACCACCCCAAAAACCTCTCCCCTTCCAGTAGCACAAGAGATTCAACCCTACCCTTTAGCCTCCTCCCTTTTCACTGTTCCACAAGGTTACTAAAAACAACTCAAGAGCTAGGGTAAACTACAAAAGGAAATTAACAGAAATCATAAACACCAACACCAAAAGCTTCTATAAGTATATAAGATGGGAGAAAATAGGGCAAGCTAATATTGGCCCTTCACAGGATGAAAATGGGGAACTCAAATGGCATAAAGGGCCCATTTTTCTCACTGATGCAAGCATCTATTGTTTCACAATGCATCCTCTCTTATTTTCTCCCAGGTTCTGTATTCTAGATTTGGATTGAAATTAAAATAAACACACACCATTGCTAGAGAGCTAGAGCAATGTCAAACTGTTCCTTTCCCAACATGCACACATTGGCTTCTCCTGATGTGTGTGATGCACCAGTGATAATTGAAGCTCAAGCCAAAGTATTGCCTGAGGCTGTACTTGGGCCAATTGAATCTGTATATTGATGAAATAATTGACCTCCTTGCAGCTGCATTACATCAAACAAAGTGAATGCTATAATTAGGAACCTTAACTTGTAAGAGGCATTAAACCAATATTTTGTCCCTGTTTTCTCAGTGTAAGATCATTTTTCCCCTAAAAACTGCAATAACTACAGTGAAACATGGTGAAATTATTATAACTAGAAAGAAGGTATTAAGCTGATGGGATTAAAGGCAAATAAGTCTGTGGGGCCTGATGACCTGTGTCCAAAGGTATTAAAGGAGGCAGCAGCAGAGATGGTGGATACATTACATTACATTACAGTGTGGAAACAGGTCCTTCGGCCCAACAAGTCCACACCGACCCGCCGAAGCGCAACCCACCCAGACCCATTCCCCCACATTTACCCCTTCACCTAACGTTACGGGCAATTTACCATGGCCAATTCATCTAACCTGCACATTTTTGGATTGTGGGAGGAAATCGGAGCACCCGGAGGAAACCCACGCAGACACGGGGAGAACGTGCAAACTCCACACAGAGAGTCGCCTGAGGCGGGAATTGAACCCCGGTCTCTGGCGCTGTGTGGCTGCAGTGCTAACCACTGTGCCACCGTGCCGCTCATTAGTTATGATCTTCCAAAATTCTCTGGATTCTAAAAGGTACCAATGCACTGGAATAATGTGACATTGTTATTCAAAAAAGCAGATAGGCAAAAAGTAGAAAACTGTAGATCAGTTCAATTACCTCTTTAGTGGGGCAGTTGCTGGAGTCAATCAGAAAGGAATATTTGGAAAAACAAAGGTCAATTCACCCAGTGTAGGCATAATTTCATGAAGGGTAAGCTGTGCTTGACAAACTTGTCAGAGCTCTTTGAGGATGTAACCAGCAAAGTGGATAATGGGTTTCTGGTGGATATGGTATATCTAGAAGTAAAGAAGTGTTGTTACAATTATATAAGGCATTGAGGAGACCACACCTTGATTTTTGGTCTCCTTGAGGAAGGATGTGATGCTGTTCAGAGGAGTTTCACAAGGTTGATTCCAGGGATGAAACGACTGTTGTAAGAGGAGCGGTTGAATAATTTAGGCTTGTATTTGCTGAAATTCACAAGAATAAAGAGGTGTCTGATTGTGGCATATAAAAAGCTAAAGAGGCTTGATGTGGAGGATGTTGAACAGATGTTCCCCGTTGTGGGACAGTCTCAAACAAGAGATCATGGATATAGAGTGAACAGATTAGATTAGATTGCTTACAATGTGGAAACAGGCCCTTCGGCCCAACAAGTCCACACCGTCCTGCCGAAGCGCAACCCACCCATACCCCTACATTTTCCCCTTTACCTAACACTACGGGCAATTTAGCATGGCCAATTCACCTGACCTGCACATCTTTGGACTGTGGGAGGAAACCGGAGCACCCGGAGGAAACCCACGCAGACACGGGGAGAACGTGCAAACTCCACACAGTCAGTCGCCTGAGGCGGGTATTGAACCCGGGTCTCTGGCTCTGTGAGGCAGCAGTGCTAACCACTGTGCCACCGTGCCGCCCACTAGGTTTAGGTTTAAAACTGAGCTAGGGAGAAATGACTTCTCTCAGAGGATTGTGAATCTGTGTAACTCACTGCTCTAGAGTGCAGTGAAGGTAGGATTGATCAACAGATTCAAGAAAGAAACAGATATGTTTCTGATGAAAAGCAGGGTAAAGGGCTATAGGCAGGAAAACGGAGTTGATCATGTTAAATAGCAGTGTGGGATCAAGAGGCTGAATTGCCTACACCTGCTCCTGATTCTTTTGTTCAGGGTTCAAAATGTTCTTTTCAGGTGAAACTGATTTATTTGTATTGTATCTGTCACTTCCAATATGGTTTCTGCTCCACCATGGATACCAAATGGAAGAGGCTTTGTGAAGTACCTCCACTCTATCCATGGTCTGATCTTGAATTGCTGATCACTTGTCATTTGATTCTTGATCTAATTCTCCTCTGATCAAAATTTAAGGTTTAGGGTGAGAGGGGAAAGATATAAAAGGGACCTAAGGGACAACTTTTTCACACAGAGGGGGTGCATGTATGGTATGAGCTGCCAGAAGAGGTGGTGGAGGCTGGTATAATTGCAACATTTAAAAGGTATCTGATGGGTGTATGAATAGGAAGGGTTTAGAGGGATTTGGGCCAAGTGCTGGCAAATGGGACTAGATTAATTCCCGCCTCAGGCGACTGACTGTGTGGAGTTTGCACATTCTCCCCGTGTCTGCGTGGGTTTCCTCCGGGTGCTCCGGTTTCCTCCCACAGTCCAAAGATGTGCAGGCCAGGTGAATTGGCCATGCTAAATTGCCCGTAGTGTTAGGTATAGGGGTAAATAAAGGGGTATGGGTGGGTTGCGCTTCAGCGGGTCGGTGTGGACTTGTTGGGCCCGAAGGGCCTGTTTCCACACTGTAATCTAATCTAATCTAATCTAATTAGGTTGGGATACCTGGTTGGCATGGACGACGTGGACCGAAGGGTCTGTTTCCATTCTGTACATCTCTATGACTAATGAAGTTCAACAAAAATTCAAGGAGCATCACTTCATCTGTCTACTAGGTACTTTAATACTGACTAGACTTTATGGAGTTCAACAATTTCAGATTCTAATCACTGCTCCTATTTTTCTGGATCGTAGTTGTGACAATTCTGTTATCTCTCTTTTTTTACAGCTTCTCTTGACCTGTCCTTTTTCTTTTGTGACTTTTGTCATTTCACAATTAATATTTCTTGCCTTCTACCACCCTATCACAGACATAGAACATAGAACAGTGCAGCACAGTAAAGGCCCTTCAGCTCTCGATGTTGTGCCAGCCTTTTATGCTACTCTGAGATCAGACTAACCTATATACTCTTCATTGTACTAACTTCCATGCACCTATTCAAGAGTTGCTTAACTGTCCCTAATGTATGTGACTCTACTACCATTGCTGGCAGTGCATCCCATGCACCCACCATTCTGAATAGAGAACATACCGATGATTTCTCCCCAAATCTTCTTCCTATTACCTTATAATTATGGACACCCCCCACCCTCTGCCATGGGAAATAGTCTCTAGCTGTCCACTCTATCTATGCCTCTCAACATCTAGTACACCTCTATCAAATCACCTTTCATCCATCTTCACTCCAATGACAAAAGCCCTAGCTCCCTCAACCTTTCTTCATAAGACATGTCCTCCAGTCCAGGCAGCATCCTGGTAAATCTCCTATGTACACTCTCTAAAGCTTCCACATCTTTCCTATAATGAGGCAACCAGAACTGAACAAAATGTTCCAAGTGTGATCTAACCAGAACTCTGTAGAACTGCAGCATATACTTTTGGCTCTTAAACTCAATCCTCTGTTAAGGAAAGACAACACAAATTAAGCCTTCTTAACAACCCTATTAACCTGGGTGACAACATTGAGGAATCTATGGACATGGACCCCCAGAACCCTCTGTTACTCCACACTGCAAAAAATCCTGCTTTTAACCCTGTATTCTGCATTCAAAGTCAACCTTCCCAGTTTTCCAGGTTCAGCTCCATCTACCACTTATCAGTTCAGTTCTGCATCTTGTCAATGTCTCGTTGCAACCTTCAACAGCCCTCCACACTATCCACAACTCCAACAACCTTCATGTCATTGGCAAACTTACTAAGTCACCCTTCCACTTCCTCATCCAAGTGCTTTATAAAAATCACAAAGAGCAGAGGTCCCAGAACTGATCCCTGCAGAACATCACTGGTCACTGAGTTCCAGACTGAATACTTTCCATTTATCACTACTCTTTTGTCTTCTATGGGCCAGCCAATTCTGTATCCAGACAAACAGGTTTCCCTGTATCCCATGCCTCACTTTCTGAATGAAGCTACCATGGTGAACCGTGTCAAACACCTTGCTAAAATCCAAATACACCACATCCACTGCTCTACCTTCATCAACGT
Organism: Chiloscyllium plagiosum; assembly: GCF_037043375.1. Lineage (NCBI taxonomy): Eukaryota > Metazoa > Chordata > Chondrichthyes > Orectolobiformes > Hemiscylliidae > Chiloscyllium > Chiloscyllium plagiosum. Next base: position 85,516,238 of record NW_028270143.1, read on the forward strand.
GTTTTGCCACATCCTCAAATAATTCAATAAGGTTTGTGAGGCATCACCTGCCCCTCACAATGCAATGCTGATTATCTCTAATCAACAATGGTTTTCCAAGTAATCATAAGTTCTGTCTCTCGGAATCCTCTCCAATTCTTTTCCCACCACTGACATTAGACTGACTGGTCTGTAATTGCCAAGATTATCCCTATTCCCTTTCTTGAACAACAGAATAACATTTGTCACCCTCCAAGCATCTGGCACTACTCCAGTGGACAGTGAGGATGCAAAGATCATTGCCAAAGGCACAGGAATCTCTTCCCTCGCTTCCTGTAGTAACCTAGGATATATCATGTCAAACCCAGGGGAGTTATGTAATCTTATGTTTTTGAAAATATTCAGCACATTCTAGCGTATCAATCTGTTGCACCGTGTCCTCAGAAGTATCAAGGTCCCTCTCAGAAGTGAATACTGAAGGAAAGTATGGACCTCCCCTACCTCCTCTGACTCCAGCTGCAAGTTCCTTCCACTATCCCTGATTGGCCCTCCCCACACTCTGGCCATCCTCTTATTCCTCACATAAGTGTAGAACACCTTATGGTTTTCCTTAATCCTACCCGCTAAAGCTTTCTAATTTCCCTTTCTAGCTCTCCTAAGTCTATTCTTCAGTTCCTTCCTGGCTACCTTGTAACCCTCTAAAGCCCTGTCTGATCCTCGCTTCCTCAACCTTAAGTAAGGTCCCTTCTTCTTCTTGACTAGATGCTCCACATCCCTTGTCACCCAATGTTGTTTTAACCTACCATCCCTTCCTTGCCTCAGTGGGACAGACCCATCCAGCACTATCAGCAGGTGCTTCCTAAACAACCTCCACATTTCTGTTGTGGATTTTCCTAAGAACATCATTCCCAATTTAGGCACCCCAGTTCTTGCCTAGTGACATTGTAATTCCCCCTCTCCCAATTAAATATTTTCCCATACCGTCTGCTCCTAGCCCTCTCCATGAGTATAGTAAAGGTCATGGAGTTGTGATCACTATCACCGAAATGCTCTCCCACTGAGAGATCTGACACCTGGTATGGTTCATTGCCAAGCATCAAATCTAATACGGCTTCCCCTCTAGTTGGCTTATCTGCATATTGTGTCAGGAACCCTTCCTGGACACATCTGACAAAAACTGCTCCTTCCAAACTATTTGAACTAAGTAGGTTCCAATCAATATTAGGGAAGTTAAAGCTGCCCATGACAACAACTCTGTTACGTCTGCACATTTCCAAAATCTGCGTCCCAATCTGCTCCTCTGTGTTTCTGTTGCTATTGGGGACCTGTAGAAAACTCCCAATAAAGTGACTATACCTTTCCTGTTTGTGACTTTCACTCATAGAATCTGTAGACAAACCCTCCTCGACTATCTCCCTTTCTGCAGCTGTGATACTATCCCTAATTAGAAATGCCACTCTTCCACCTCGTTTACCACACCCCCACCCCACCCCACCCCATGCCAACCCCCCTCTCCCCCAGTCCTTTTGAAACTTCTAAACCCTGGAACATCCAACAACCATTCCTGTCCCTGTGACATCCAAGTCTCCATAATGGCCACAACATCATAGTTCCAAGTACTGATCCAGGCTCTGAGTTTGTCACCCTTATTTTATTTTGATGCTTCTTGCATTAAAATAGATGCACTTCAACCCATCACACTGACTGCACCTTTGCCCTATCAAGTACCCACCCCTCCTCACAGACTCTCTGCAGACTGTATCTGGTTGTGCACTACCTACTCTGTCATCTGATCCATAGCTCAGGTCTACCCCACTCCCCACTTCCCCCCCCCCCCTCCCCGTCAATCTAGTTTAAACCCTCCTGAAGAGCTCTAGCAAACCCGCCCAGGATATGGGTGGCCCTCCAGTTCAGGTGCAACCCAGCCTTCTTGTGGGTGGCACGGTGGCACAGTGGTTAGCACTGCTGCCTCACAGCGCCAGAGACCCGGGTTGAATTCCCGCCTCAGGCGACTGACTGTGTGGAGTTTGCACGTTCTCCCCATGTCTGCGTGGGTTTCCTCCGGGTGCTCCGGTTTCCTCCCACTGTCCAAAGATGTGCAGGTCAGGTGAATTGGCCATGCTAAATTGCCCGTAGTGTTAGGTAAAAGCTTTGGCGGGTCGGTGTGGACTTGTTGGGCCGAAAGGCCTGTTTCCACACTGTAAGTAATCTAATCTCCAGGTCCCACCATCCCCAGAAGGTGTCCCAATGATCCAATTGTTCTATCTTCTCCCTCACACCCTTTTCTTACTTGTTTAAACCTGTTCCCGTTTTCCAGTGTTGATGCACGTACATTGACTTGAAACCTTAATCTATCTATTTCTGAGTTTGCCAGTGCTGCTATGTGTTTTCAAAATTTCTATTTTTATTAACAATTGTCTGCATCATCAGTATTTTTGATTTAATAATTTATATTGGAAAAGACTGCTCCACACCTCACAGCCATCTTGAGTCCGAGCAGAGCCAGAACCCAAGATCTTGGCCCTGTCATTATCTTTTATTAACCCTCAGTGCTGATATCTATAGACGTAGACCCAGATTTTACAGGGGAGTGTACAGATGACCAACCAGCTGTTCCAAACAAGCTAAACCTTTAAAAATTGTACCCCGCCTTGCAACAATGACACACACTGGGTGTGACATAACCGAGTTGCCAATCAGACTTCCAGCTCTGAGGACAGGAAGTCCCACCCTTGATCTACAGGCTAGTCTAATTGGTTAGCAGCTCTGGCAGTGCCAGCAGCTTTCTATCTTGAGTGACCACTGCCAGGATTGCAAGGAGGGCCATGGAGGGGAGTAGTGACTGGAGTGAGGTGAATACTGTGTTTTGGGGTGGGGAAGGGATTGGGCACCATAGTGGGGGAGTTCAGGGGGTTGGGGGTAGGTTTTGGAGGCCAGGCAGGGAGGAACCGTGGAGTTATGCCACCTAGAGTGAGGGCCCCCGATTGATGGGCTTCCCCTTGATTCCCATCTTTCTGAAAAGTAATTTTAAAACTAGCCTTCACACTTTGCCCTGTCTGGTGCAGCTGGTATCTTATGGTAGTGGGGCCCATAATTTTCAATTACTTGAAGACTTAAGAGTTTCCATAACGGGCACCCATCCCCTCTCATTATGGGGAATAGTTTGACAGTGAGTAGGATGTCAATGAGCGAGTCTTCTGATATATTTCAAAGTCTCTACAATCTCAGCTACACAGTGACCATTGTCTTGAAAGTCCTGTTGACATTTACCATCACATTTGCCAAATGGGATGTCTCCTACCTCTTTGCACTGATTTTTTTGAAGCTCACCTTATTACAGATGTAGGCTGTCATTTAACATTTTGAACCGGATGACCCTCAATCTTCGGCAAAAGTCTTTTAAAGAGATTCACTTCCTTTCATTCCACCATAGCTGGCAATAGCATTTGGCAGTGTTGGCCCAAATCCAGAAATTCCTTTTGTAAAGTTTTCTTTTTAAACTGTCCTTATTTTTAAACATGTTCTCAAGTTTACTTTAAGTCACTTTAGGTCCTTTCTTGTCACTGCACATTGGTCCTTTGTGAAGAAACTTGAATGATTATTCAACATGTTGCTGCTGTTAAAAATAAATTTAAGGGCATGACAGTTTTAATAAATATTTGGCAAACATATAAAGCCCTCTAATTACAAGTTAAGGTTTCTAATTATAGCGTTTATTTTGTTTGATGTAATGTAGCTGCAGGGAGGTCAATTATTTCATCAATATACAGATTCAATTGGCCCAAGTACAGTCTCAGGCAATACTTTGGCTTGAGCTTCAATTATCACTGGTGCATCACACACAACATCAGGAGAAGCCAATGTGCACATGTTGGAAAAGGAACAATCAGTTTGGCATTTCTTTAGCTCTATAGCAATGATGTGTACTTATCGTAACTACAATCCAAATCTAGAATACAGAGCCTGGGAGAGAATAAAGATGAAAATGAAGTGAGGATGTATTGTGATGCAATAGATTTTTTGAACAATGGATGTATGCAATAGTGAGAAAAATTGGAGCCTTTAATGGAGGCACAGTCTTTAGCACTGCTGCCTCACAGTGCCAAGGACTCGGGTTTGATTCCATCCTCAGGTGACTGTCTGCGTGGAGTTTGCACATTCTCCCCATGTCTGCATGGCTTTCCTCCAGATGCTCTGGTTTCCTCCCACAGTCCAAAGATGTGAGGGTTAGGTCAATTGGTCATGTTAAATTGCCCACAGGGATGCGTTGGTTATGTGCATTAGTCAGGGCCAAACATAAGATGGGAATTGGTCTGGGACGGTTACTCTTCGGAGGGTCAATGCAGACTTGTTGGGTCGAAGGGCCTGTTTCCACACTGTAGGGATTCTAATTCTATAAGAAATTCTAATACTCAGAGCCCTTTGTCATCCAAAATACGAAATCTCCTTTGGGTGCATGTAACTGAGCTTGGACCTTGAATAGATTCAAGTTCCTGAGTTTTATGAAGAGCCACTACCACTACCAGCAGTGGTAGTGTAGATTGGTCCCAATCTCCACCCTCAATCTCTTCTATCTTGTCAAAGGCTTTGACCTGTAACAACATTCTGGCATCAGTACTGAAATGTGCTCCAGAATGAGCTTTAGCTAAAGTGAAACTCTTCCAATTATCCTCAAACACTGGCATCCACCAGCTAAAGATTGAAGTTGCCCAAGTATCACCTGCCCATGAAATGCGGTGCAGTTAATGGCTGCCCCATCAGTCTACTCTCAAGCAGGTGAGACTTGAACCTGGAATTTTTAAGTTAAAGGTAGGAACGTCACCACTATGCTGCAACAGTCCACTAAAAATCATCCTTCCCCTACTGGGAAATGAACCCATGCCCCAGTGGTGAAAGGGGCAAAGCCTAACTACCAGACCACCAGGAAAACCTCAGTCTACTCTTGATCCAGCAGCAAATTGATGGAAGTGGTCATTGACAGTGTCAACAAGTGGCATTTGTGCAACAATGACCTGCTCATTGATGTTTACTTTGGGTGTTGCGAGGGCCATGGCATCTGACCTTGTGGTACAAATATGGACAATATATCTGAGTTGAAAATCTTTGGGATGAGGGCATTGTTAACAAGCCAGTGTATGTTGCTCCATTCTTAATTGTGCTTGAGCTAAGTAATTTCAGTGGGTAATTAAAATGTCTTTCACTCTCGCTTACTCTCTTCAGGTCCAGTTCACAATAACAGCAGTCTGTAACATCTATAAGATATGTTGCAGAAATTCACCAAGGCTCCTCAGACAGCACCATTACCACTAAGTTTCTAGAAGGACAAGGGCAACAGATACATGGGAACACCACCTGCAACCTCCCCTCCAAGGTTCTTTCCAACATGATTTGGAAATATATTATCATTCCTTCAATGTCACTATGTCAGAAACCTGGAACTCCCTCCATATTGGCATTGTAGGTCTACCTACGACACATTGACTGCAGTGGTTCAAGAACACAGCTCCCCACCATCTTCTCAAGTGCAATTGGGATGAGCAATAAATGCTGACCCAGGCAGTGATGCCATGTCTCATGAGGGAATTAAAATATTTTAAAGTGAATGCACGATGAACAATACAAAAAGAGTCAACAAGGAGTTAGCTATAAGGGGTTAGCAACCATTTGGTTATGGCTGAAGTACTTCAATCTCTTCTTAGTGGAAGGATTTCTAACTGGGGGTAATATTTCTGGCATAGCCAAGCCAAAAGAAGAGTGGGAGTTTTACCTACAAGACACCAGAGAATATTACTGACCCAAGTTCTGACCCGAGGTGGCCACAATGAAGATCCTTGTGATGCATGTGTTAAACAAGGAGTCTACACAATGGGACAATTGTTGGAGGTTTAGACGCGAAAGACTCATTTGGAAGTAAGCAGAAAGCCCAGAAACCTCAACTCTTAGCTACATCTTTGAAGCAGTGCTCAGAACAAGTGGTTAATCCTCTAGCTTTTGATAAGTATCTGACTTGAGTTTATTAGGGTGTAATCCAAATGGATATAGAACAACAGTTAAGTTAAGAAGTTTGGTTAGTGAATAAAGGTGCACTCATGATTTTAATATCTTTTACTGGCTACTTAAGGATAGGAAATCGTATTCATGTTCTTTGCTTTATACTTTTATTAAATCCCCAGATTTTCAAGTTTGAAAAGAAAAGTTACTGGTCTCTAAAGTAGTACCAGAACAAGAGGCACTGCAGCAACTCACCAAGGCTCCTTCAACAGCATCTTGCAAACCTATGATCTCTACAACTAGAAGGTCAAGAGCTGCAAATACATGGGAACACTACCACCTCCAAGTTCCCCTATAAGTCATATACCATCCTGTCTTGGAAATGTATTGCTGTTCCTTTACCAACACTGGGGCAAAACCTTGAAGTTCCCTTCCTAATAGCATTAGGGTGTACCTACACTCCAAGAACTACAGTGATTCAAGATGACAGCTTGCCACCACTTCCTCAAGGAAGTTGTGCTTGGCCTTGTGTTAGGAAAGCTAGGAGTCCCAAGCACATTAGATCTGTAAGAGATTGTCAAAAAGCAAGAAATCATTATTTCCATTGAGGCATTGAAGACTTCTCAGTTTTCTAATAGACTCTTAGAAGTATAGCACATGGAAACAGGCCTTTTGGCCCAACTTGTCAATGCTGACCAGGTTTCCTAAACTGAACGAGTCCCATTTGCTTGTGTTTGGCCCATTATGCCTCTAAATTATTCCTATCCGCATATCTGTCTAAATGTCTTTTTTATTTATAGATATTTTTATTAGAAATTTAACATTTTTACAAGTTTACAAAAATAAACAAAACTCTCAGATATAAACATTGATATACAATTAGCTCAAATATACAATAGCCAAAATTTAACAAAAAAAAACACAACAACAGAAAAGAACCGAAAAAAAGAAATAAAAATTAACAAACTCAACTATCTACTAATCTAACCTACAACTAACCACAGTGTATATTTAAGTCTCTTACATGCTCGGGATGTGTTAGCATCAGATATAATAAAACCCGTATTCGTGGGGGATTCCTCCCCCGAGGGGCCCCGGACCAGCCAGGTTTGTAATCTCAATTAAATAAAAGCCCTTGTTAGGATAGCCGAAATATCTGTATTTATGTAATTCAAAAAGGGCTGCTAAATGTCTTTTTAAGTGTTGTAATTGTAATCTTAATCTAGTTCTACAAGCAGTACTTTAATTCCCCAGAATAAGAAATTCCAGTATGTAGAAAAGTAGTGGAAGTTGGGAAGATGTAGAAAAACAAAATTTGACCCAATATATCATATTTTAATGTCGTTGCTTCACTTAGATTAGATTCCCTACAGTGTAGAAACAGGCCCTTTGGCCCAACTAGTCCACACCAACCCTCCGAAGAGTAACCCTCCCAGACTCATTCCCCCTAATTAACGTACCTAACTCTACGGGCAATTTTAGCATGACTAATTCACCTAACCTGCACATCTTTGGACTGTGGGAGGAAACCGGAGCACCCAGAGGAAACCCACGCCGACACGGGGAGAACGTGCAGACTCCACACAGACAGTCATCCGAGGCTGGAATTGAACCTGGGTCCCTGGCATTGTGAGGCAGCAGTGCTAACCACCATGCAACCCTTCTTTTCTCTTGCAAATATCACATATAATTGCAAGCTGTTCTCGGGTCCAATCACTGCCAGATTACCATCATTCATTGGAAGAGAAGGCAGTAATTGAATGACTATGACTGGGTTAATTTTACTCCCTCCCTGGGAGATCTTGGATAAGAAATTATAGAGGTACAAAATGCAGGCTGTAAGAACACTCTCTACAGATGGGTACCAAGCTGCTACATCACAATACTGCTCTGTGTGTTTGCCTGTGCTACCTCTTCAAATCAAAGCTTAATATTTGGTTATATTAATCCCACAACAATTTGAACAAATATTCAATGTCTGAATACTGCAGTCAAAGGAATAACTGATTTCTGTACGGTGCTTAATAGTTCAGCATCCATTATGCTCTTCTTTCAGTATAAAAAACTGAATTCATTTGTTCAATGTTATTAAACAGTTGCAGTGTTATTAAGCAGGCAAAAGAAATCCACCGACAAATTTTTCCAAGCTTATTGGGATCAGCCTTAGAGGCATTATCTCTAGCCCAGATCGCTATCTATTTTAGGAAAGAATTAATAAGATTAGAACACACCATAAATAATTATACTCCATTGCACCAATGTTGTTAATTTTGGTGTTGTTTTCATTTTGATCTTTATCTTTACCATCTGTTCTCGTTAATATCTTAAACTCTAAAGGAATCACCTGTTAATCTTCTAAATTCCAAGGAATGCATCCCTAATTTTTCTTAGAATCTTTTTTTTGTGATTTAAACCTTATGTTCAGATGTCATTATGATAAATCTAAGCCGTACTACACTTGAGGTGTGGTGCTTAGAGCAGCCTACTGTCTCAGAGCTATTTACAACTGAGTGTAACTTCTATCCAGTTGTATTCTAATTCCTTAGATATAAAAATCAGATATCCTTTAGCATTTGATTATTTCTAGTATCTGCTCATGATACTTTAATCATCAATGTACATGGATTTTGAATTCACTCCCAACCCATCAGTTTGAATCTTCACCATTTATAACTTTCCACCAATTAGAAAGTTCTGTTATATCCTTTTTGAACCAAAAGGGAAGACATCAGTTGACATACATTGAAATCCATTTGCCCATTCACTTTGTTCATGAATACCGCTACAATTTTGTGTTTTCATCTACACTGCTCATGATAAAGATCTTTGTGTCATTAACAAACTTGTATGTATGGCTATAACAAAAGTGAAACACTGCCGATGCTGTAAGTCTGGAACAAAAACAAAGTGCTGGGGAAATCCAACAGGTCAGATAGCATCAGTGGAGTGAAAAACAGTTAATGTTTTGAGTCCAATGTGACTCTTCTTTCGAAATGAAAAAGAAGGTGGAAAATTAATGGGTTTTATACTGTAATAAAAGGTGAGAGGAACAATTCTGAAATTGAGTCCAGAAGGCTGTAAAGTATTAAGATAAAAGTGGTACTGGAAAGCCTTCATCAGGCTCCTGCCCGAAATGTCGATTTTCCTGCTCCTCAGATGCTGCCTGACCTGCTGTGCTTTTCCAGCACCACTCTAATCTTGACTCTAATCTCCAGCATCTGCAGTCCTCACTTTCGCCTTGTGAAGTACCTGTATTAAGGAAAACAACTCAGGTGCTGTTTCTCCAGCTTGTTCTGGGTTTCAATGAACCGCTGCAGTGGACCTAGGGCAGAAATGTGAGCATAAGAGCAAGATTTCAAATGACCAGAAGGTCAGGGTCATGCTTGTGGACTGAGTGTAGTGATCACCCAGTCTGCAGTTGCTCTCCACAGCATTGAAAAGATGGCACTGTGAGCAGCAAATATGATAGACTAGATTGAAAGAGATACAAGTAAGTTGCTGCTTCACTTGAAAGGAGTATTTGGTGCCTTGGCCATTGAGGAGGGAGGAGATAAAAGGGCAACTATTGCATCTCCTGAGATTGTATGGGAAGGTACTGTGTGAAAAGGTTCAGGGGTTGACTCATAGAGGAATGAAGCAGGGTGTAACAGAGGGAACAGTCTCTTTGAAATGCTGATGGGGTGGGGAGAGGAAGACAGGCATGGTGGCATCATGCTGGAGATAGCACTAATAGAAGAGGATGACTTAATAAAAAGGCAACAAGCTAGTGGTGTGGAAAGTGAGGGCATTAGAAGGAGAAGGGATGTAGGCAGATATGCAGGAAATGAGTTAGACACAGTTGTCCACCACAGTGGAGGTGAATTCTCTGTAACAATATTCATATGTTATCTATAAGTGAGGAACTTGGCATTTATCTTGGAACTTCACTGCTCCAAGCAGAATAAGCCCCATTTCTCTAATCTTTCCCTGTTTTTAAAATCCCTCACTCCTGGCATCAGTAAGACTCAGTAAGACAGTTAAATTGGGGTAATGTGGTGAGGACATTGCATTGTTCACACCCCGTTAGGGACATGTGACCCAGAAATCTCCGCCCAAGTACTATGGCCCACTGTCAGGAAAGATTTCTTCAGGTGAACAGACTAAACCAAATATAATACTGAATGTGTCTGCTGTGGACATGCTTGAAACCCTCTCCACCTGTCTAACAATTGAAAATATGGAGAAATAATCAATGATTGAACTGTCAATTCCTGATAAATATATCCTTGGTAATTTTGGACCAAGAGTCTAATGGAATCTCATTCAGATATAAAGGTTCACTGTATTGCCATAGCTGGTGGCTTTAGCAAAAATCACACATCCCCACTAACTTTTCAATGCCACCATTAACCTTTGTCCACTAACCATATTGTGTGCTACTTGTTTCGTTTATTAAATATTGCGATGTCCTAATGCAGTTGCAGTAATATATCCTGGCAGTGAGCTTCAGACATATTTGTTTCTCTTTGAAGATAAGCCTCTTGAGATAATGGACTTATTTCTGTGAGATCGATAGCATTTAATAATGTATTCATCTCTTTTGTCTTTTCAGGCACTCTTCAATAATAACGTGCCATCATGCCTTCATCATCTGTGAATACTTAGCTGTTTCCAAATGAAGCTGATTGCATTTATGACTTTTGGCAGGATGTTACTCATGCCTCCCTACACATTAACAGCACAAAGGCAGAACAAGTGGAGAGTGTCAAGCTCCGGGGAGTGGTCATCCACAACAAGCTTTCTAGGTCTCTTCATGTGGATGCACTGGTTACAAAGACCCAACAACGTCTCTTCTTCCTCAGGCAGCTGAGAAAATTTGGCATGACGGCGAATACCCTTGCCAACTTTTATAGGTGCATCATCGAGAGCATTCTGTTTGGATGTATCACTATCTGGTATGGCAACTGTACCATTCAAGATCAGAGACGGTTACAGAGGATGGTGAACTTGGCCCAGACAATCACAAAGGCCAATCTCCCATCTATTGAATCCGTCTACCAGGCCCGCTGTCAAGGAAAGGCCACCAGCATTCTCGAAGATCCATCCCACCCTGGCAATGCTTTTCCACAACCTGTACCATCGGGGAGAAGGTACAGAATCCTGAACACATGCACCAGCCAATTTTGAAACAGTTAGAATACTGAATGGACTCAAATTCTTAGCATTCGCCTGTACCTGTGTTTTTGTTTTTGACTGTTATTACTTATCTATTTATGCTTTTTAACTATGTGATCTGTCACTGTGCCTCAGTACATGTGACAATAAATTCAATTCAATTTAATTTAATTCAATTCAATTTTAGTCAGCAAAAATACGATAGATCAATTTGACCACATGTTATATCTGAACGTCTCTGCTGTTGACTTGTGGTGGAACATCTGCATCTTTGTTTGGAGTTAACAGTTTGTTCAGCAGATTGAGGTCACGGTTTTGGCTTCAAACTCAGTGCTAATGTGAAAGTTATAATACTGTTCTTTACTCAAAAGTTGTTTTGGATCTAGATGGTGTATCCATTGATGCTTTGTGCCAAATAATTTACGATAGTTTGGGATGAATTTCCAGAGGGAATTGCTAACTGGACAGATACATATGGAATCTTTGATATCGAATACCAAGCAAGTAGTTGTGATAACTAGATTATGCTTGCAACAGATTTTTGGATCCAAATGGAATTGGTGCCATTGCCAAGCTCTTTTTGCAAAGATTAGATTAGATTCCCTACAGTGTGGAAACAGACCCTTCGGCCCAACAAGTTCATACCAACCCTCCGAAGAGTAACCCACCCAGACCCACTTCCCTCTGCCTAATGCACCTAATAATATAGGCAATTTAGCATGGCCAATCCACCCGACTGGCACATCTTTGGATTGTGGGAGGAAACCACGCAGACACAGGGAGAATGTGCAAACTCCACACAGACAGTAGACTGAGGCTGGAGTCGAATCCCGGTCTCTAGCGCTGTGAGACTGCAGTGCTAACCACTAAGCCACTGTGCCACCCTGTATTGACTTCCTTCTTGTATTCCTCCTCGGCTCATATCTCTGTAGGGTGCAGTCTTCTGTTGACAATGCTTGTCTAAGAGACTGTACATGTCTGAATATCTTTCTACAATGATGATGCTTTGACTGGAACTTTTGAGATGGATTGTGCCAGGAAGTTTAAATATCAGATGAATTTGTGTAAGCTTACTCATCTTGTGGGATAGGCATTTGCCTTATCTCTTTGACTTTGCCTGGATCTGAATGAGACAAAAAAATTGATCGGACTTGCATTCACCTGGCACTCAGTGTTTTCATGAGCATTTCATGGTGAGTAACTGCAAGTAGTGAGTAAAAATTCTGACCATGCTTTTGTTTTTTGGTTTTGCCCATTGCCACTGTATTATCAGGAATGCATAAGCATCCTTGCACATTATTTGTAATTCTGTTGATATATTGTGGAACAGACTTTGACTGACAACTATACTAAAATATACTCTTTGGAAGCAATACCTCCCAAATAGTGTTCTGAATGTAATGACCTCCTAACATTCCCTGGTTAAGTGTCTAATATGTGTAACCGATGCCAAAGATCTAGACATACCCTAATTATGCCATTCTTCTTTAATATGCATAGAACTGAACTATTCCAGTCTGTGCAGTTATCCACATGGTGTAGGATGCCATTGCATTCTATCACTCAGATAGCACTTCAAGCTTTTGCACTTTCTGGGAGATCACGCCATTGGTGGAATCTTATTGGTGACTGAGCAATGTGGGCTATGGTGAGGTGTGTTGTACAATGGGGCAACAAGTGTAGTGAGTCCTGTCTCAACATTGTAAGCAACTTGCGCCATCTTTTTCAGCTTTTCATAAATGATATGGTGAGATTCAGCAGTAAAGTGCCAATTGACAGGGATTCTAGATTTTTAAATATCTTTTTAAGGGCACAACTCACCTGATTTTAATATTCAGCCTCCTATCTTACCAAGCTCACCAAACAAGCTTAGTGTCAATGGTTAGCACGGCTGTCTCACAGCACCAGGGATCTGGGTTCAATTCTAGCCTCTGGTCACTGTCTTTGTGGAGTTTGCACATTCTCCCCGTGTCTGTCTGGGTGCTCTGGTATTCTGCCACTGTCAAAGATGTGCAGGTTAGGTGGATTGACCATGCTAAATTGTCCCATAGTTCCCAAGGATGTGCCGGCTAAGTGGATTAGTCATGAGAAATGCAAGATTACAGGGATAGGGTAGGAGGGTTGTTCTGGGTAGGATGCTGTTGGAGGGTTAGTGCAGACTCAATGAGCTGAATAGCCTGCTTCCACACTGTAGGGATTCTATGTTTCTAAGTCACCAAGGAAACCAGACCAGGTGCCTGGTGGATTCATCTCACCTCTTGTTCCAATCAACTGCTGTATTGGAGACTGGGCATCAACTTCTTAGGGCATGCTGCATGGGCACTCATCATTAAGTCTTCACTGTCTGTTTGTCTCTCATTATATCCACCTTTATCATTCAAGTGACTTAATGATCCTTAACTACGAAGACTACTATTCCCCTTCTACCTTTATCTCTGTTTTTGAGTGGACTTCATAACCTTCGGTACTTAGTTAGCAATTCAGACTGTCTTGCAGCCACATCTCCATATCGACTATTCTGTCACACCATTCAAATTGAGTTTGCATCTGCAGTTCATTTGATATTGTGGGAACTGTGTACAATAACAATGTTACTGGGCAAGTAATCCAGAGTTCTGGACTTAATGCTTCAGAGACATGGGTTCATATCTCACCCTGACAGTTGGTGCAATTTAAATTTATTTAA